>NW_008751953.1:50686-63448 GCF_000715545.1 Opisthorchis viverrini
ATATATGTATATATAATTTCGCATAAAGTGTCGAAATATGCTGAGAACTACACAAATGTACACCAAGAATTCCAGTCAGCGAAGACTACAGATAAGCATCACTGAAACTAGTACGTGCGCTAATCAAAAGAATAAAATATTTTCTCAACGTGGTAGTGGTTTACCGGTGCAATGATGGATTCTACTGAAGAGGTATGCGAGTAGTATGTGGTTTCTTCACTAATCCGCTTCGCGTCTATTGGAAAGTGAGATTTATTACGGAATTTGTGGAATCGCTTTGTAGTATTCATTTACACTTGAGTGATAGTTAATGAGTATCCAGGACAGTTCAGGAGGACGTGTTCGAGGAGAAGGCGGATACTCAGTTTTCATAAACAAGATGTATATGAGAGTTTTGCTTACCTGTCCAATAGTCTGTAACTGTCCAGCTGGTGTTTCCCAACCGATGACTCCGCAGCTGTGGCCTTCTTCCTTTCGCCGGTATCCTGGGCCTTCGCACATATCAAGAAGGCCCACACATCAGTGTGAGAGTTCGCTTCCGGCACCCAATGACTTTCAATACTTTTTGGTGCGTTTTACTTGCTCGTGCACAAAGATTAGAAACAGTATGCAGCTTTCACTTTAGAACTAGTACTGTTGTCCAGAGAACATTTTCTTCAGAACCGTAGAAATCAGTTGATTGTGTAGGATACAGCCGAACTCATACTGGAACACATCACGAGAGTCGCATCTACTAGTAATTAGTACTCAAACCCTTCTACAAAAGGCACCTATGACCAACCATTCGAAGCAACCGGCTGTGGCTGACTCTCCAAGTCGTACTTTTACCTCTTTGTGGCCGATTGTGTCTCGACTCTTCCATTGATGGTACGACTATAACAAATCCAGCTGTTCATCCACTAGCTTATTGGGGCCAGTTTGCAAGTATGTTTGGGTATTAGTCAAATGAATGTCCAAGCAAGTTCACTGGCAATTTCACGTCCAAACAAGCCATTTGCATCAGCACTGAATAATGTTTATTCTTTTCATAAAGGAAACTACTCACAAGGTTGCTGAAAATCCGCCGACAGCCCAAGACCGGTTTTGCCCTTCCAGTCCGGGCTCATCAGGTAGGCGCAGTCCCCGAGTTTCCGTCCATCTTATGTTCCACTTGAACCCGAATTGGACTGTTTTCGAGAAATACACTCATTTGCAAATCATAAACGAGAGATGCAGTTGAGTCTCTCGTGAAAACCAAAGGGATTTGCAAATGAGTGTATTTCTCGAAAACATTGATTCTTGGTTATTTACTGTCATGTTTAAGGGCCCCTGAAATGACACGATAGTAGAAGAGATCCTGTTTAAATTTCTGCACCAACGTCTTTGCGAGTCTGGACAGCATAGTCGAATTTTCTGATGAGGTGTTATGAAATCTTCACTGCTTCTCAGTCGTGTCACTCTTGCATGAGTTTATAACCTTCAAGGTCGAGTTCTCCTTTATAATACCACTGGTAGCCTACCATCTAAGTATGTTGTTCCAAAGTATTCACCGGACTTTCCATGGAACAACGTACTGATGATGATTTATTGTATGGTGTTGGAACTCATGTAAGTCAATCACCAAGCTCGTCCGTCAGCTTGGGGGTCACCGGATCGACAGCCAAGGAGTCATCATTTGTCTTCTCTGATTCCGCTAACCCACTTAAAATGATACGTTGGACCTAAAATATCGGCCCAGAAGACGTAGGGTGAATGGATACTGCAAAGATAAGGATGATACGATCACTCGCTTTCTCACTAGGTTGGCCTTTGTTCCAAACTTGATCGTTCCCCAAATGGCCCAAGTGGTTAGAACGCGAATTTACTGACCGGAAGGTCCATGGTTCGAACCAGACCTCTGCCTCTCGATTTCCCCTGTCTAGGCTTGGGCAACCTGACAGTATCCCAGCCCACGTGCTTCCTTCGGGTGGCATGACATTTAGGCATATGATCGTTCCCAACTCACCCGCTCGGAACATGCAAATCTGTGCGAGCATTTGGCTACTAGAACACTGATAGTACCAAATCGTCTTTATTTTTACTTCTGTGACTATGCATCCGCTCCGATTTGGAGGAAATCAATGATAGCCACCGGACAACCGGGGATTGCTCAAGCAACCTTTAGGTGAGCACGAAGTGAAAAGCTTCTGAGCAAGAAGCTAGCTTTAGGGTGGCAGTGGAGATTTAGTCTACCCAATGGGCAGAATGATAGTTTAACTGTGGAAATAAATCTGCCTTGGTTGTAATAATCACAATACGAGAAATTACGCTGTAGTACTGATGACATGAACAGGGTTCAGTCTCAAGGTCATAACACGGTGTATGCGAATATCGCATCATTATAGCGTCTATAGGCTTTACAAGCAGCTTAAATTAAATGTTTGGTTGATGCATTTGTTGGGGGCTATTTGGACTGAAAAAGGCATATATAGTTTTCAACCTACAACCGCAAACCTTATTCCTTTATTTAGTGATCAGTGAGAATGTTTCATTTTCCAGGAGCTTGGATTCACTGAATTTGACCAAGTTTGACCCAAAAACGTTAGAGCGATTTAGTAAATATACACTCATTTGCAAACTAGTCTGGTTTTTCGAGAGACTCACCTGGAACCCAGCTGAATCTCTCGTTTGTGATGTTTTTTGAGGCAGGAGAATGTTCTGCACCAGACCGCCTCATGTTTCAGTCGCCACGATATTCGAGATATCGCGATACATGTACATCTTCGTGATGTGGACTACTCATAAGATTGCTAAAAACGGATTTCCAGCAACCTTACAAGTAGTATTTTAGAGTGATTTTTTCGTTTGATCACATCTATCAGACTAATTCAGACAGGTGACCATCCCATCTATTTTAACAGATTCTGTGTACCGTCCTAACGCCTGCTTTCCGTACTTATTGTGCCTGTAATATCTCTTGTCCACTTTCGTTTGCTGATTTCATTCAAGCAGCACTGTTTTACATAACTGGCTTTGTAGCATCAAGTATGAATCAACATCTTCGCTTCAGGCAACGTTTTCAAAACAGAACTGATATGTGATTTATCTGAAGCCACTCGTAACATGCAGTCTGAGTGACCTTGATGCTAAATTATGCGGTCGTTATGATAGGCTTGTT
The DNA here is from genome assembly GCF_000715545.1 of Opisthorchis viverrini. Classification (NCBI taxonomy): domain Eukaryota; kingdom Metazoa; phylum Platyhelminthes; class Trematoda; order Opisthorchiida; family Opisthorchiidae; genus Opisthorchis; species Opisthorchis viverrini. The sequence goes on from NW_008751953.1 coordinate 53,823, forward strand.
TTTCATCTGTTCTGAGTCATTTCAATATATGATTACGGCTTAGGTATGGTAGCCAAATGTGTGACTGAATCATGTTTGACCTACTGTAACGTGGTTTTTTTATCGTTCATCTACTTCGATTCGGCACGGTCGCTAAGGCCGCTCGCCCTAGCAACAAGTTCACGCATGTTTTTCACTTAGAGTGGTAGGTATTGGTGCACGTCTCGCGATATTTTTGGAACCGAACAGCAGAGCAGCACAATGCAAACTATAGCATTGTTTGATAAAAACCGCGAAGATCGTAAGCTTATCTACAGCCAACTCGAGCGCTGTGGGTCTACTTTGAAGATTGCTCGATCGGTCCAGGTTAATCTGCATGGAATTTGACCTGCAAGTAGGTATTCAAACACGCACAAATGCAATCTGGCTCTCGTTTCCATACAATGATCGATTGGATTTTTGGCAGCTATACGACTTCTCCTACGTGAATCCACTGCCAGTAACCGAGCGATGTGTAGCCTATGCTTCACAATGGGTGACGCCCATTCCCGTCGAGGTGCAGGTGGACCATGGTTGTGATTAGTCTTTCCAAACTGAACTGTGGCTCCTAACCGGAAGCGGTGCGATCTAATCTCCCTAGCATGCATAGTGTTGTTCATCTCCCGGGTATTTAGCTTCGATTGAATTCGATTTACTGGATGAAATCCCAGTTCGCATTCCTTATGGTTTTTGGATAAGGCAATGGCTTCAATCTTGCACTATGCTTTGGTTTGTAACAAGTTCCGTTCGAATCAAGCCATGGTGTTCAATGATCCAAACTAGTCAAAATATTTCTACTTTCACCTGTGATTAACTCATTTTTCTGGAGATAATTTAGCCCTTCATACGGAAGTTATTCAGTCATGTAGTGATAAAGTCTCCTAGGCCCAACTACATCTGACCGTTGTTGTTGACCATTCATCCCCGTTGAACCTAAAAACCATTTGAGACCTCAGTCAACTCGAAGTCATTAGTGACAAGTCAGATGTTCGTGAATTTTCAACGAACTTGGGAGGTTTACCAAATTATTGAGAAAAAACTCATTCAAACCCGAGAAATAAACGCACCACGTAAAAGTACTTTTAAAGTTCATTTCTGGCAAACGGACATAAGATGCTCACGTCTATGAATTGATGAGCGTGATGGCTAGAATTGTTGGAACAATACTGTCGAGTTCCGTTCAGAATTACTTCGAAACTGCACTTGCTATAGGTCACAGAAAGATCATTTTACTAGGATTGACACATGTACGCATCACAACCAATGCTGAAATGGTGTGTGTCTGGAAGACATAAACCGAACTTTGTTCTGTCGAACCCGGGGAAATTCATTTCAATTTTGTCAATTCTTTTGTTTTTCCACCTTTGGACTGATCATATGCCAATAAATCAGGACCCAGGGATCGAGCAAACTTCAGTCGTAAAGTTGGAACAGACCAACAGTCTTGTAACACTTTGTGTACGACGCGGAAAACACGAAGAAACCAAAAGCAAATGGGCAGAAATAAGGACCATGGTGGAATGTGTTTTGAGTCAGAAAGTATTGAGCCCACAAGACTGGTGGTCTCAAGCGGATCGGCAAATTCTTCTCAGACGAGTTACTGGGGTCGAAAGAGTGACGTACGGTTAGGTGTCATCTTGGTTTCGGTTATGCAAGGCTCCGGGTCCTTGAATGGTTTTTAACTGACCCAGCTGTTGACGCAATTCAGTGTTGAAGGGAGCAAAAACAATATGCGGCTGTCTTAGCAGTGTACACCTCACGAACCTCTAAGAAGATTCCAACCCCGATTGATACATCTGAGCAATGAAATCAGACCACGAGGGGCAGATGAGCAGTGTGACAAACTCGCTCGCGCACTCTATGCCACCACCTAATATTTATACCTCCTTTGTTAGACGATAGGATTTCGTGTGGAGTCTAGACCGAACACTGATATATCCTCAAATATTACCTGACGATAATGCACTGTCTGTCACCGAACTTTTCGGAATGGTCGTTCCATAACAAATTTCGTCACTCACATCAGCATTGAAACAGGTTTCTGCTAACACAACCGCTTCTAATTGTCAGATGCATTTTGCTAATCCAAGCAACACTCCCCGTAGAGACCACATTGGTTGATGTCACCGCAAAGAGTTGCATTCTTTCTGTGCATTTCGATCTACCGGCCTGCGATCTTCCTACTCCCTCGGAACTGATTTATAAAGGCGTATTTCAGTCAGGCTTTTTGGTGATGTGATTTTCTACAGAGCAAAACGGATTCCAAATAATAGCGACCTTTGTGTGACCTTGAACTGACCTATTGACATTAAAATGAACGCAGTTAACATAGTGGTGCATTTCACCGGGGTAAAATGAAGTATGAAGCAAACTTCAGATTCCGAGAGCACAGATAATCTTGGAAGCCCTTCTAGTAGATTCTCTTGAATTTCTCTTAGGTTCAGAGTACTGCTGATGCGCGACAAGAATGCACCAGCTCTACAGTGCTTCTTGATTTCGCAGTACTTGGAAATCGAAGTTGAAACCCCAGATTCAACATGCTCGTTTCCCATCAGCATGACTATCAGGAAATGTTGTAATCGGGGTGTAATTGGTCTAAACTCCCACAAAATGTGTGAAAATAACTCCACTCTAAAATAACACAAGAGCGGCATTCCAGAAGGGGAACACTGCGCTCTGCACTGGTGCATTTGAAGGATCACCTCCCGGCAAACAGAACCAAGGACTGTGTCTACAAAATTAAGTGTAATGACTACCATAAGGTTCCCATAGGACAGACGGCCAGAGAACCACACATCAGAGTCGGAGAGAATGGTAGAAAAATAATCAGGCCGCCGAGAAACGCAGATGAATATCAAGCGTTATTAAAAGACTCGGCAATCGCACTGGACACGGGACACAAAATAGACTTAGAAAATGTTGAGGTTTTGAGGCGGGGACTACGGTCCACATCACAGAGACCGATAAGCAAGGGGGTAAAAATCGCCAAGCATCCCAGTATTAACAGAATAGAAGGCATGGAACTGACAAGCGTGTGGAGAACGGTTTTGGATCAGTCGTGCTGACATGTGTTGGTGTGCGATTATCAGAGGGAAGGGTAGTCAGCATCTGGATTCCACTCAGCCTTACGCACCTCCCCTCTCCCCAACTAAATTGTCGCAACATTCACAAGCCCACGAAGATCAAGAAAAATTCTACCATTGGCACCCGAGGTGAATTATCAATTGAAGCACCCTGAGTGGAACATTGGGGAACAACAAGAGATCGGAACTAATTTGAAACTCCTCCAACCCATCAATTCAAGATTTTGACAACTTCACTAACCGACAAGAGCCGTACTTTACACTCAACACTGATCTAGTGTGATAAGCTGAAGAGGACTGACTTACTGATTGGTTCCCCGTCTGTCTTATAACCTTGCCAATTTGGTGACCTGTTCACTTGGCCTGATGCAACTTTTGTGTCAGAAGCGACACGTTGTCCAAATAAAAACTACCGATACACTCATTTGCAAATGAATTTGGTTTTCACGGGAGACTCAATTGAATCTGTCGTTCATACTGTCCTCCAGCTGAATGTGCTGCACACAGGCCGCCTCATGATTCAGTTGGCACTATATTCGAGATATCGCAGTATATTTTCATAAAGGAAACTATTCAAAAGGTTGCTGAAAACTCTTCGACAGCCCACGACCGGTTTCGCCCTTCTTGGGGTTCATCAACTGAGTCTCCCGTGAAAACCAAATAGATTTGCAAATGAGTGTATTTCTCGAAAACAGTTCAATTTGGGTTCAAGTAGAACATAAGGTTGACGGAAACCCGGGGACTGCGCCTACCTGATGAGCCCGAACTGGAAGGGCGAAACCGGTCGCGCGTTGTCGAAGAGTTTTCAGCAACTTTGTGAGTGGTTTCCTTTATGAAAAAACTACCGATTGTTTACCAAGCTCTTCTGAAACGATATCACTCTACTTGCTCAACACATCCATGCATTCATTGCGAAAGCATGACATTCACGCTCAGAAGCAACTGTTGATGAGTGCGTAAGAGAAGCTGCAGCGGTAGAACATGGCCAACGTGAACAGAATTTGCACAAAAATTTATCAACAACAAATGTCACTCGCAGCTTCACCACTAGGTGGTTGTGTACACTAGCTTACAGACTGTGTGATGTACCTGTCGTGTTCAGCTGACGCGGCTCAGCTTAATTCCTTCGGGTCATGTTGCTCACAACGTGTGCCAGCTGACAAAACTCATGATTTCATGCAGTTTCGGAGGCATTCCTCCGATTCATCAATACCGTGGTTGCCGTATATCGATGTGTTTTCGATTCCGTCTCTTTGAAATGCAATCTTGAGTGGTAAAGTAGCTGATGGGACGAGATAAGAGGTTGCTCCGTGATTAGCTGTGATATGCCTTGGGTTCGACAGAGGAATGACTGTCACTCACACAAAATACGTTTATGAATTACGGCATAATCATTTTCAAGAACAAGAGCCCAAATGACCCTGTGGATCAAGGAGCAGAGAAACTACCGCCAAAACTACTTTGCTGATAAGCAGGAGAGTATACACTTCCACAATTTGAAGGTTTTCATCAGAATGCTTAAAATCGCAAGTGACAGACAGTGTAAAATCCACTCAAAGGTTTCAGAAGTACTATTGTCTTCAGCTTTCTTTGATTCTTTTGAGAGATTACAGATTTCTAGGGCACCCATGATGTCGTTGTTCACATCAGGAAAAACAAACGCCTTTGTGTATGCAGGCAAATGACCTCCGAACATAAGTTATTCTGTTACAGAGGAAACTACTCACAAGGTTACTGAAAACTCTTCGACCTTGTGAGTAGTTTCTTCTTTGAAAATATACTGCGACATCTCGAATATCGTACCAACTCAGACATGAGGCGGCCTGTGTGCAGCACCCTCAGTTGTACAATAGCATAAACGAAAGATTCAGTTGAATCTCTCGTGAAAACCAAATTGATTTCCAAATGAGTGCGTTTCTCGAATTCTGTTTCAGCTTTCCAACTCAACCAGGATTCAGCCTCCCCCGCCTAGGGCAAGCCATCCAAACTTCCAAGTCCTTGGTGATCTCTCATTGAGGGTTGATTAGAGGTCAGAATTCTGGCGAAACAGGAGTTGCAATAAATTGCATATATTACAGTACAATATCTGAATTGTTCCAAATTTTCATAGTTGAAGCAACTTCTCTGAAGCACTATAGATGTCAGGCTGCAATATGACTGACTTGTGCATCGCTCATCGTCACTTGAATCAGCTAGGATATGCAATTAGTGGTTGGCACGATTCACAGGGCTGCGATCCCAACATTCGCATTCACTAGTCGCATTGCAAATCGATCGCGAGGACTTGAATGCTAACAGAAAAATAGTCAACTTATTTCATACACAGTAGCATTGCGGTGATGACTGAATGTATGGTGAATTAAAGAAGTTCGTTCGTTTGGAGATCAAAATGAGACCTTTTCTGGAAACAGTTACCTTCTGAGGGAAAAATAATTCACTGAACCATGACTTGATTAGCGTTATTTTGTAGTTTTGTCTGCATAGGGAATTTTTACTCATTTAATTACCAATCTAAAGTAGGCGGGTTTTTTTATTATGCTGATTATCAGCCGAGACCAGTCCCACACTCAAAGAAAGAAACATTTATATAACTACCGATTTTTGGGGGAATAAGCTCACATGCATCCTGGTTCTTAGTATATTGAATATTTGCTTGCGATCGTTGGCACCTAAAGTAACCTTGGAAACCAGACCTACTCAATTCTTGGATCTCCAGGCAGATTCGAATACGTGATCTTCCAGTTGTTGTATACTACCCGGCCAGGAGTGTCCACTCGGAAGTGTGATGAGCTGGTTTCTAGACAAGACTTCATACTGGGTACCAACTGAAACATGAGGCGGCCTTTGTGAAGCACATTCAGTTGTAGAATATCATAAACAAGAGATTCGGGTGAGTCTCTCGTGAAAACCAAATTGACCGTCACCCATAGTTTGATATATCGTATTGTTCTATGAGAATGCAGCTGCGGACTTGTCACACTTGGAGGTTCATTGACGCACAGCAATGAGGTGGAGAGGTCTATAATCCCCAATATTGTTCATCAAAACAAAGGATAGGGTTATTGGATTGTCGAACCCGCAGTTGGACTATCAGATCCACGACACAATTGGATAGTTTCGCCTTCACTGACTATTGGGTCGTTAGCACAGGTTTCGATTCAGCTCAGCAAACCTGAAGCTGATGAAGTCGATTTGGGGAGGATCGAGGGACCAAACCAAGGATTTGCGGGGACAAAAAATCGAGCAATCACGATCTCAGCTGAACCATTTTGCTTCACTGAGAGACTCATCACTTTTCTGCGCTCGACAGAAACCATGAAATATTTGGGCGTCCTCTCCACTTTCAAGGGGGAAGGTGTATGTCACCATTGAAGGCAGCTGCTGAAGCCGCCCGATGAGTTGACGCATACTCCATTGAAAGTTGATCAGAAAATGGAGATCAGAAAGAACTACAGATAATACCGAGGCTGATACATTCGGTCATCCAAGTCCGCCACAACACTCTCAGAATTCTTGTAAATTCCATCGAACATTATGTCTCTGATTGGCTACGTCTACCGAAGGACACATCCAGCTACATCAGCTACATGCAGGCAAATGAACAAAGAGAGCCCAGTATCTAAAGCCCGAGTTCACCCAATCCGAACAGCGGAAATCTCGTGTGGAAAGCAGTGCCGAGTACTACGCAATGTGTTTAGTGATCCTGCCCCAGCCTTCCGGTCCGAACCCAAGGTGAACACCAAGAAAGAAATGTTTGTTGCTTGAGGCGATGGTCTGAACAACAATGTTGAGGGTCACAGTTTGTGAGAGTTAATCGCTTCGTCATCTCTCTCGACTCGATGTGTCTTGCTTATTGGATGCGTGTTTACTCGAGTATCTATCCGTGGTATCCAGCTGCAATGCAACCTGCTGAAGACTGAAGTTGAAAACACCTGATGTGGTCATGGTGACCAGACACTCCGTTGTCATGTAAAATTTGGTCAGTCAGAGAACTGGATGCGTCTGACGTTCGATGTGCTCGTCATGATCGGGTAGCAAGAGAACTCGAAGGAAGCCCAAGTCGGCTGAAATACACTGTCTTTGAAGAGTTAAGAGCACCTATTCTCTTTCATCAAGATTGAGTTAACTGTTATTCGGGAGGGCAGAACAACGGTGGCAGGCGCAGACTTAGCTTCGGATGGGCGTGGAATACTTGTGTGGAATGAGAAGAAACAGTGCTGACACAGTGCTGACGATTGCTCACCCCGCCACCATCTCCGTCCCACGAGACATCGACTGTACTGTTAAGGTTTTCATTCAGTGACCGTTACCCACCGAGGTATCCGCCTTCCACTAAAGCTGTTTTTGGACTGGGATCTCCCAAGGCCATAATGAGTTACGTGTTTGCTCACAATTCTGGGCTTTGTGCGGACTTACGACATGGATTTGAGTGTTCATTCTCACCAATGACTCTCACCTCCGATTCTGTCGCAAACTTGATTGTGCTAGCGTCCAGTGCACCTTGAAGAGTATTAAGCATAAAGGAAACTACTCACAAGGTTGCTGAAGACGCCTCGACAACCCACGACCGGTTTCGCCCTTATTGGGGCTCATCAGGTAGGCGCAGTCCCCGAGCTTTCGTCCATCTTATGTTATACTTGAACCCGAATTGGACTGTTTAAAACATCGTTTGTCGCTTCCTCATTTTCATGTTTTTTACACGTATGTTTCCATGTCAAACATTTTCACATACGTTGGAGATCATTTCTCCTAAATGCAAAGCCATTTCTGGCGCACCTGCGAATGGATAGTTCCTCACTTTTCAATGTTCTCCTGTGCATTCCTCCACAACTGCCGCTCACATTTGTATGTTTCTGACCGTGGTGTTCACAGAAAAATGCTAAACGTTAGTAGGAAATGAGTGACTTCGGTGTATGGATCACTTGTGTTATCGATCACAAGTTGGCAAAGCTGGAAATAGCAGTCTGAACTACTGTATATGTGACAGAATCGTTGGGCGAGACGCTATTATCTCGAAAAACGCACGATCACAAGTCGTTCGTATTGCCTTATCATACTTCTCCCCAACTCACTGTTCACACTACCCATCATCAACATTGCCGACAGCATGACATCAGTGTTCAACACCGATTCTTCGCTGCCCCTAACCATCATTTATTTGAAAGCCTTATTGTGAAGAAAAGAATAAAGGTGGATATGGAAGGGACTTGGTGCTCGTCTGGCACACCTCCAGACATTTGTTCAGGCAATCTGGATAGAAACTGACAACAAGAACGCCATTGGCGTCGGTTGGCAGCCATTTTTTGCAGCGTCTCCAGCCAGGTGCAACGGGGATCCCCATCCTGGAAGGCGAGCAGCACCTGATAGTTCTTACCTTGTGCCATTCCTTTGAATTCTTTTAAATTCTTTTAAATTCTTTTAAATTTCGATATCAATTCATTATTGTGCCAAAAGGGATTGGCTCCAGAAGAAAACTGTTTCAGACCCCGCAGAGCATACGGTGAGGGAAATTGTGGAAGAGATGAAAGCAAGGCTGAATCTTCCCTACTTCATTTTTGACTCCGTAGTTTACACTCAAGAAAACGATTTAGCAACAGGATCCACAGTTATCCCGGTTTTGGCAATTGGAAGAGTTTGAAGAGAAAGTTTTATCCGTACTCCCGTACCCACCCAAGACCTACCGACGCTTTTATGTGAATAACATCTTCATCATGAAACGAGACAAGATCATTGTGTTCAATAACCATTTGAATCAAGTGGATCCACGCATCAAATTTAGTACGGAGATGGAGTCAACCCCTAATACACTGGCCTCGTTAGACTGTATGTCACATAAGGTCGGGGGAAACTAAAGATCACAATATACGAGAAGCTGACTGATACTGGGGCAGTGTTGAACTACTCGTCTGCCCATCTGAAATCGGTATTCGCTAGTATTGCCTCGTCAATGTTTAAGCGTGTATAAGGGCCCTGTGCACAGAAGAAGCTGATCGGACAGCGGCCCAAATTGAAGTAAAGAACAAACTTCCGTGTAGTGGATATCCAGCTGGCTTGATTAGGTGTCAGTTGCGAAGAGCGTTCGTACCGGTAGCGAAACCCAACAGGGCATGGATCGGGACCGCTGTTATTCCATATAAACCAGCGACATTGGAGACCATTCGGAGAATTCAATATCGAGCGTTACCGAAAAACGCGGCACTTGCGGAACACGCACTGGACACGGGACACAAAATATACTTAGAAAATGTTGAGGTTTTGAGGCGAGGACAACGGTCCACGTCACAGAGACTGATAGCCGAGGCGGTAGAAATCGCCAAGCATCCCAGTGTTGCCATAATAGAAGGCGTGGAACTGGCAAGCGTATGGAGAACGATCTTGGGTTAATCAAACTAGCACGCCGATGTGGGATTATCAGAGGAAAGGGTAGTCATCATCTGAATTCCACTTAACCTGAAATTCCCTCAAACTAAATTGTCGGAGCACCCACAACCCCACAAAGACCAGGGAAATCTACCAGTGGCGTCC
>NW_008751953.1:63566-74216 GCF_000715545.1 Opisthorchis viverrini
GGGGAGCCGTTAATCGACACTCAATACTGATCTAGTGTGAAGAGGACTTACTGATTGGTTCCTCGTCTGTCTTATAATCTGGCCAATCTGGTGACCTGTTCACTTGGCCTGATGAAGCTTTTGTGTCAAAAGCGAAATGTTTCCCTAATAAAAGCTACCGATGGTTTACCATGCATTTCCGAAACACGGACGTTTAAACTGTCATTGTTTCCCTTCTCAATAGAATGGGGACGACTATGAAATTACACGGACTGATCAGAAGAGCCACTTGGAAAACTCTAAGATTGCGTTCAGTAATGATAAGGGTCTGAAAGTTGACGACTTGTAAAATAAAGACGTCTTGCTTCAAGGGCGAACCCAGTCCTCGAAAGGAAGGCCTAACTGATGAGCTCCAAGAGGAGCGAAACCGGCAGCTGGCTGTTGAAGTATCTTCGGCAACCCTTTGACTATTTCGTTATACCAAGTTGTGTCAAGTTGGATGATGGTGACTGTAAGATCGTTCCAACTAGTCTGGAGAATGACGAGATTTAAATGAACAGGTAAAAAAATTTAATTCACCTACTTTGATTAATAATGCAATTGAAATTGGCTTTTGTTTTCTTCACTTACGGATAAACTTTCCCGTGGGCTGAACACCTGATGTGACTGAAATGATTTAAGTTACTCTGGTGTGTTTGCACCTTTGTACCTCACCTTTCCCGAGTTTCCATTGAGTGCTGATCACATGGAGCAGATCGACAGACTGACACACCTGTTTTCTGATTTCTACCATTATGACAGCCATTATCAGCCTCTTTATTAGCGTGCATAGGAATTTACTGCCTAAATGTAATCCGACTGAGAGGGAGATACTTCTCTTTAACTTTAGTTGTCTATGAACAGGGTTTGTTGGCATAAAAAACGTCTCATCTGTTAGTTACCTGGTTTTGCACCGCATCTATCAAACGTCTTAAGATCATAACAGAATCTGTGCCATGAACAGGTTCTTGTGGACTTTAACAGCTCGTAAACACTCACTGTATTCGGGTCCGAAAAGTTACTAGATTTTTGTTTTTAGGCGGAAATTTTACTGTCCGGTAAATCTATAGACCGAAATATCTGGGTACCCTTCAAATACCTACCTAAAAAGTAACATAGACGGCCTCAGACGGGAAAGGAACCCTGGAATGACCACAGGAACAATACCACGAAAATAATTTAGGTTGCCTGTCCCCTGATGCAGGCAACACCTGTGGGAGAGCCAAGAATTTCAAAGTCTCAAACCACAAAACCGATGTTACTTTTCAGCAGCCTGACTAAAGTGTTGAACCAGAAGCGATCCAGAGTGCAATTAAGGAGCCTATAACTTCATTATTAACAGGACAGTCTTGGAAAAATCATACATTTGAAAACCGAGATGGTGTGTCTGTCTCGAAAATGAATATCTGATGCCAAAAAGTAAAAAAACAAAGCCTATCAGTTGTGCAGTCACTTTCATTTGGACTTAGTAACGAATGGCTTTTTCACTAAGCTTAGAAGTCGTTCTACGGTATCCGAAATATCATCGTGTTTATACTTGAATCACTAAAAACACAAGGAGCTGTGACCAAGTCTACTAGCTCTGTTAAGGGTCCCTTGAGGATTCGATTTCATTGTGAGTGTTCTTCTTAATGAATGCACTCAAACACGCTCGCTGCATTCGGATGGTATGCCGCCAAAAATTTTAATTTTTCAGGCCAGCAGGTGAGAAATGCAGCTCAGTAAGTCAGCTGTTATCTGGCACTGAATATTTCAACAGAAAATTTTTGGATCTGTTCGCTAAAATCGTTCGAACTGCTGTACGCTGTTGCAATCGCTCACTCAGAGTCCCAATGTCTTATGACCCTCTGTGGTCAACACATCAATGGTTGCATCGATTGGCTAGATCACGCGCCAGGTAGTCCGTTGACCTTGAACTTCCGAACCAATCAGGTAAACAGGTCACGACGGAGCGGAGAATAAAACGCATGCCAACCTCGTTCTTCACAGAGGAAAAGCTGATAATTCTAGAGTTGTTTTGGTCCAAACTATCCGTCCGCTCAAAATGTATCAGCCGAGTTCAGTGCTGACGGATTCCAAAATGCTTTTGGCTCGCTATTACGAACTACCACAGCCAGAAGACAAAATACAACTGACGTACATCTGGATTGATGCTTCCGGTGTCGATATGAGATGTAAAGACATGACTGTCGACAAAGAACCAACAAGTCCGGAAGGTAAGTGAGAATGTTCTATACACCAGTAAGTTTCCTTGCCTCTCTGTGCTAAGCGATCTAGAATATGTTGTATAACTCCAGACAGGTCATAAATCCGCTCTTGAAAAACTATCCACACAGTAACTTACAAGAAGACAGCATTTTTTGGTAACATCTACTAGGAATATTTACTCGGACCGGACAATTTTTAGTTTTCATCTCTAGCTAGTATTCTGGCATGAAGGTAACGCCCGTTTATTAAGAACACCTTTGCCTCCAAGAATGCGCTTATGGTTTTGTCATACCGCGTACCGCAATAGGAGACATGGGCTTACCAAGCCTATTCTGAGCATGTAGAAAGCCTTCTGCATCCGAATGTTGACATGAGAATGCTGTCAACAGTGTCAAGCACACCTCACACCATCTGATGTTTGGAACTAGCTCCCCTGGACAGTTCAGATCCTGAGATAGGCTCATACTTGGCCGTTTGGTGACCTAAAACATCTTCCATCGTCTAACCATCAAAGTCATCCTGATATACATGGACCTATCTGGTCATAGCATCTCCGCAATGAAGTTATTTAGCTGCTCGCAGATAGTAAGACCCCTCATACCGTCGCTTTCAACCCGTTTGTTGGATTGAGTGCGTAGATACCTCGAATGTTATTGCTGAATAGTTATTTTCTTCACGAGGCTTTGTGTAAATAACTGTCGTGGACGGGTGTTGTCGGTGACGGTGCTAAATGAGGTGATCCGTGAGTGAGCACTAATCGGTCAGTAGGTAAAACCTGTCAAGTAAGGGGGAATGGAGTCATAGCCCTCGGATGCCCATCGATCATCTGCCAAAGGAAAGTGTTTATTAAATTCGACCTTTTTAACGAGGTTTGGCGCGAGTGAGTTGGACCACACGTGCCCACACGATAAAATGGCAGGCAATCTCAGTCTCCACTTCCTGAGTGGGGTCCAACGAAGTAGTAGTGATTGAAACTCCTGCAAAACGTGATATGGCCGATATTCGAATTCCAGCAGATGTTGTCATCGATAGCTTGTTAGCGTTCAGCTGTAGCACCTTTTCGGTGCCTAACTGCCATACCACCCGAAGGAAACATGAGGGCTGGGCTATTGTCAGGTTGCCCAAGCCTAGCCAGGGGAATTCGAGAGGCAGATGTCGGGCTGGAACCACGGACCTTCGGGTCAGTGAATTAGCGCTCTAGCCACCTGGACCATCTCATCCCCACACCTGGCTAATTTATTTTCGTCTTTGGATTCTGAAGCGAATGGGGTTGTAGAGTGGTGAGTAAATTACGGAGAATTGCCCGAATCTGGTGGGAACACCGGATCAGTAATGTTGAAGTTCGTCGAATGGAATTCGGGAGAAATAACTCACCCTCGATAGATGAACTGATCACACTGCATAGGTTGCGCTGCCTTGGCCACGTGCCAGTCGGCCGACTTCCTCGAGGGGCTCTTTTCGCACAGCCACGTGAAGGGTGGAAGAGAGCCAGAGGCGGTCAAACAATGACTTGGTAGCGAAGTATAGAAGCCATTACCAGCAAACTCATCTGCGCTGGTCATTGTCGTCTTCCTGGATAGGGACCTTGAGACGGGCCATATCAATGGTTAGACGTGGTCAGACGTGGCCCAGTCGTGCTCTCAATGGCGCTCATGCATCCAAGCTATTGCCTTCAATGCATAGCTCCCTTCCCAATCCCCCCATTTAACAGTCCACCCACAGTAATGTATTTAAGCACTCATTTATCAGCTCCCGCCTCCAATGCGCAGCTATCTACCCCACCTCCCCGAATCATCGGTGAACGAAACTGTAGCAGCCACAACCACTGTACGACGAGTACGCGGTTATTACAGCTGATAATAATAATGATGATGATGACGATGATTCGGATGATGGTGATGATGATTCGGATGATGATTCGGATGATGATGATGATAATGATGATGATTCGGATGATGATTCGGATGATGATGATGACGACGATGGTGATGATGATTCGGATGATGATGATGATGATGATGATGATGATGATGATGATCGATGACTATGATGATGATTATGATGATGATGCGTGCCTTTATATGAACCACTGAAGCTCCACTCCTTGCCAAAATAAGAAAAAAACGGAAATGCCAAGTTCGGCCTTATACAATTAGTTAAACAATACAGACAGCGTAAGACTGGGCATAAGGAAAAGAGATGACCGTGAAAGCTCCGAGTGCTACGCATACAACCAGCCCTCCAGGATGGGTCAATGCAGATGTTTTCTATACTTGACTACAGACGGTGTAAGATATGGCGAAGTAAACTAAACTCTGTGGCGTTTGTAAAGCCAGTTTGCGTTTGAGGCTTGGCTAGCAGTACGCCTTCTCCGCCCCCAGTCCCCATTTATTTGTGCGGTATGGTGTTCTACAGATAAGTTATTGTGATTGTAGGACAGTGAAATACTGGCACTTCGACACTGGTGGTGCAGCCGTCGATGGCGATTTATTCACATGAAGTGGAGACAGCTTACAAATACACCTTGGGAATGAATATAAATTGAGAGAATTCAGAATAAGTCCCACTAAAAAACGACTAAAAAGACCGGAAGCTAACTGTGCTCTGCATTTTGCGTGGCCTGACACGCAAAGCAGTCTCCAGATGTGCGTGATAGGAAATTCAGCCCGCGCTGCACTCTGGCGCTTAAGTGGCTAGAGTGCTACCAAACGAATGACAGAAACCGGTTGGCTGATTCCGAATGCGCCCTGTGGTGACGAAGTTATCGTCGATCTTCGTAACAGATTCCTGACATCTGTGGTGGACAAACAATGACAGTGAACTGCTCGGACAGTGGGTCACAAAGACCTGAGTGGGAGTAGAGAATGACACGTTCACATACACATATGCAAGATCAGGCAGGCACATACACTGTTCGTTTGTCAAACCACCGTTGGCGCGATGCCTCCCGTGATAGCACCCCCCGGTCTGTAGGATCTGGTGAACCGATGTCACTGGAACTGTCATTCTCAAAGGTCAGGTCATTTACAGGCCGGACTAGTCATTTGGCGGTGCCTGTGGAGAGTGGCTTTGTGTGCAGTCGGCTGAAAGGACTGTCGGTTGGGATAAACTCAACGAATGGGCGGATGCGAGCTAATCACAGCAGCTCGTGACTGAACGACCAAGTGTTAGAACTGGAGAAAGTAAGAAGGCCTACGCTGCGGAATTGTTCATTAGAAAATGCCAACGGACCAGTTGCAGACTATTGGACAGGGAAGTAAAACTCTCATTTGCATCTTATTTACAAAACTGTATATCCATCTTCTCCTGAACGCGTCTTCCTGAACTTTCCTGGATATTCATTGACTGTTGCTCAAATCCAAGCAAATGCCACAGAGCGACTCCACAAATTCCGTAATAAATCTCACTTGTCAAGAGACGGAAAGCGAATTCACAGCTCGAATGAAATTAGTAAGATGCTCCATCAGCGCATCTGGACATAACTCGACCCAATTCGATAAATGTGTGGAAAAAAGTTGCACCGTTTCGTACGTGAAATCGTATTAAGTTTTCTGGAGCTAGACAACAGGCGAGAGCAGTTCACCTTTTATCCCGTTTCCGACAAGTACAATTTCGTCTGAATTATCTGAATTGTCTTGTCCTAATTGTTTTTGGTCCTTTTTGGTACTGTACCGGTTACCATTCTGCTTGATTATTCCTGTAGTTAATTTCACACCTGCACCTACACACACACACATCACGCGCACTTCAGAACACAGACCGCCTCAACACACCAAAAACTGCGGACAACCAGGAACAAGTAACAGTGAATCTGCCAACAGAAACGCGACCACCTGCACCAAAAGGAACTCGGAGTAGCTATCACATTATTAGTATTCTCTTTTGTTAACAACAAAAATCACTTGATAATCAGAGCGTGAGATATACAACAACTAGGTGCACCCTAATCAAGTCAAATAAAATACTAAAAATAAAAAAGTTCAAACGGAGGACTTATCGTTCTGAGAGTAAGTTGTAATAGTGAAGCAAAAATGCGAAATCACCTGGAACGGGAGTTGACATGTTGTCGTATTCATGTCACGATGTTCACGCTTGACTTTGAGACATACAAAACGGAATGGTGGTAGTAGGTGCCGGTGTGAAATTGATTAGAGGAATAATTAAGCAGAAGGGCAGTCGTTACAGTACAAATAGCCACCGAAAGTCACTGGTTTGACCCGAATGACAGGCTGCTTTGACGATCATGCAGGAACTTTTTGTTAAGGCAGTAGTATGTATCCCACACATTCAAGGCTTTGGAATTGTTGAGGATACAGCAGTTGTAGTGACCAATTGCATCATACCCTTGCGTCTGTCGTTGAAATGGTTGTACATAGTTGTATATCAGTGAAGCATCAGTTGATATTTTCGATGATAACATTGCTCAAAGCATCCAAGGGCACCGAATTTTTCGTTAACCAGGGCACGCTTCATGTCTGTCGCCTTTCTCAAGATATTGTACCCCTGTCGAGGAGACGGTTTGTTATTTCAAAGAAAAGGGCACCGTCGGGGGAAGATGATAGAATTTCAAGGAAAATCTTGGAATCCTCAACGATTACAACGGAAAAGTGTCTCACCTGATAGTTATTTTATATCAATTCTCTCCAGTTCATCATAATACAACGTTGCAACTGAAGAGAGATAGCCCAATGGCCAAGACACCGACCTATGAACCGGAAGGTTCCTGGTTCGAACCCAACCTCATTATCTCGGCTGTTCTTGTCTAGACTTCGGCAAACTGACAGGAGGCGGCGAAACTAGACCATCCTAGAAAAACATCCTGAAAGCATTGACTGACAAAGTCGAAATTCTTGGCAGCTTCTATCTCCCTACATGTGAAAAATTTAGCAGGGTACGTCAACGGCAGTGTCATTTACAGCTTATTCAGTGACCACAGTTCTCGCGTATATTGTGCGGCTGTTCTGTTCCCCATTTCGTCGGACTATCACTTTTCTCCAACACCGAAAATGTTGTTAGGTCATCTGACAATCCTAAAATTTCGCAGTTTATATTGCCGGGGAGCGAAACCGTCGCAGCTGGATGCTTGGATATATGGTCCACACTCTACATTAAGTGTACCAGTAAGCTTGTTTACTCAAATTTGTCCCAGTAGCCCCGGAACCAGAAAGGTTTAAGTGTCAGGGTTAACTGCATTTTAAAAGGTTTCAGGGGTCATTGGGGGACCAGTTAGCCCTGCCAGTGGGCTATCCTACCCCGAGTTCTTATGGCAAGCTCCTGGAAGATATCTATCTTCTGTCTATCTATCAAAACTTTTGTTTTTCATTTGATGCTGATCGATTTCAGCGTTCAGTTGTTATTCTGGTAATGGGGCTCTAATTGGCACTTACTTCTCCAAAAATGTGCTTGAGAAACTTTGGTGGTATTTTTACCAAAACATGCGTCATAATTTCAGAAAAGGTTAATCAACACTAGAGGCTGTTAACAGGACACCTTCAGGGAGAATGAAGAATTGGGGTAATTTTTTATCACGTGATCAAAGCAGAGTCATTTAGGCACCTACTGTAGTCTACATTTTTAGTCTGGCAGTGTTTAATTAGAACAAGTAAATTAACTGGTTGTCGGGAGGAATGTTTAATATAGTCGAAATGACTCATTTATGTATGTCTCGACGGGGCCACTGATGGAGTAGCACAACCTGAACCGAGTACAAAGGCCCAAGGACACGTGGAGGAGTCATATACGGTAAGCAGAACAGCAGGAATGAAAAATTCATTCAAGTTTTCATCACGACCAATCGGATTCTTTCGCGTAGATGTGGATTTTCTCAAATGCTACTTCTGTTTCCTCCGAAGCCAGGTCATATTATTTTCACCCACAAAAGCTATCACTTGCCCAGTGCGTCACCATGCGTCTATCCTGGAGCTCCAGAGAGCTTTCATTTTAATTACAAGCTACTAATCAAATATTCAGTAGTTTATACGTTCCTGACAATTCAAGTTTCCTGCCTGGCGGTACCTTAACTAGCACCGAATCCTAGAAATACACCGAATGTGTCGCGATTGAAGTACCTGTCTTTTTAACCAACTCTAGACTGCCGCATATGGAACTTTGATGGGAGCAGCACCGGTCAGGCCGAGGGATCCAACTCGGATGTATATCTCAAACCATGCGCTGTGTTCAACGATCCTTTTCGACGGGGCCGAAATAAACTTGTGCTTTGTGAAACCCTCAGGTATGATAAGATGCCACACGGTAAGTTGCAGAATGGAACTGAGAGTGCATATAGCTATTCTTTTATTCTGAATAAAGTGGATTAGAGTAAAAATAGCCCAACTATTCAAATGAGAATTCACTGGACCTTTGAATGCAAACAGATCACCGAGGAAACAACTGAAATTTAGCATACCACTCCCTGTTTCCACTGACAAATCATGTGTGGAAAAGTCCATCTTGTACTTTGTCCTTCTGAGGATTTGCACTACGTGACAAATTAGTCGCATGTTGTTTTTGCCAAATTATCAGAGTTTATTCAGAAGCGTACTTTTATTCAGCATCCGTTTATGGTAGATCGAATTTCCGCTTTTCATTGTGTTATTGGTCAACCGAATCAAAGGGTAATCGGCCATGGAAATATAAAAAGATATTCAGACATTCAAACTTGGAAAGTTTTGTCTCTGAAAGATTGGGTGTTGAAAACGCATATTCCATTTGGCAAGTTAAGCCCAGTTCAGTGACCACCACCTGTTGTCGAACCAGCCTACGTTTCTGCGAACTCCTCTAAAGGATTGTCATTCTTCTTCTACCCTCAAGTCACTGGTTACCAAATATCCGGCGCCTTGCATTTATTTTTACGGTGTTGTCTTCTTGGCTATTACCATCATTTAAACTCTCAGCTCTGACGAGAAGGTCCTGAAAAATAATGTTCTTTATTCGAGAAATACACTCGTTTGCAAATCAACTTGGCTTTCGCGAGAGACCCAACTGAATCTCTCGTTTATGATGTTCTACAACCGAATGTGCTGCACACAATCCGCCTCATGATTCAGTTTTACGATGTTCGAGATATCGCAGTATATTTTCCTAAAGGAAACTACTCACAAGGTTGCTGAAAACCCTTCGAGAGCACACGACCGACTTCGCCCTTCTTGGGGCTCCTCAGGTGGGCGCAGTCCTCGAGTTTCCGTGAAACTCATGCTTACACGAAACCCGTCGGGAGGCGTCGAAGAGTTTTCAGCAACCTTGTGGGTAGTTTTCTTTACGATAATGTTCTTTTTTATAATTGAGTCAGCGTATCGCAAAATATCTTCATTATCGAGAATCATTTGTCACAAATAACGGTAATTCACACGAGTCTTACTTGACCAAGGGTGAAACATCCTACAAAACAGTCGAATGCTTCCAATAACTGTGTCATCCCGCGATCAAACCGAACTGTGAGGAAGAATCTTAGACTTTAGTGTCATCCAAATGCACCTCAAACTCCACCATACTATCCTACGAGGAGTTGTTTTCCGAATCGAGTTTCCGACTGTCAAAGGAACGTGGTCTTATGAGACCAAGTATCTCTGTACTGAAGCACAGCGTATACTATTGTCAGAAAAATGTCGTGTACCTTTCCTCGGTTGGTACGAACAAAAAGAAGCAATTCTGACCCCACGCAGGAAGTTCTGTCGTCCCAATGACCAGCAATATTCTGAGTCTTTAGCTGATTGATTAAACCAAGCTGGGTGACTGTCTGTTGCAAAACGTTCCATATCAAACTGGACGCTGAGATTGTGGGTGGGTTGACCCTACCGTTGTCTATCTGGGGGGGGGGGGTGGATGATTCCGTTTTTTAATCTCCTGATCTGGCAACTTCCGCGTTTGGAGTTGTATTACTTGAAACTTATTGTACTTCTTAAGGATTGTATGTAAATATTTGGCTGGCCCGCCTATTATTGATTGTTGGTTACTGAATACGACAGGTCACAACCAAAGTACAAAGCTAATTACCATCGAGCTGTTGTACGATTCCGCTCGTTGTGGGATCACATAAGTGATCATTGATCACATAGTTGTCACTATACCTTGGAACCGTTCTTATCAAACCACGGCAGTTTGTCTGCAGACCCAGCCAGACCCTCTCACCTCTTTGTCTTCTCAAGTCCAGCAACAAAAATTTGTTCCGGGCGAGCGGTCAGACAGACGATACTTTCCATGCTGCGCGTAGAAATGATAGACCACACGGCAGTTTGCAGACCCAGCCAGACCCTCTCACCTCTTTGTCTTCTCAAGTCCAGCAACAAAAATTTGTTCCGGGCGAGCGGTCAGACAGACAGAACTTTCCATGCTGCGCGTAGAAATGATAGACCAGGTTAACAAGTATGCATATATGAACGCACGGTATATATATATATATATATATATATATATATATATATGTAT
>NW_008751953.1:84975-115466 GCF_000715545.1 Opisthorchis viverrini
GACCTAACACAGGGGCTAAGTTTCACCAGTTTCCCAGTCAGGTAGAGGAAGTTTCTTGGCATCTGGTTGATTACTATCCTACGCAAAAGCTTTTATTCTGACAAAAAACCGCAACAAGCCATTACTTCGATATCTTGAACGGAAGCATCTGTCGGTATAGCACATTCGGGTGAAGAATGGCAAGAAAAATAGATACAGTAGAGCTTTTTATAGATATATGGTCTTGTATCCTGTTCGTGAGAACAACCAGAAGACATAAATCGCAAGGTGCTAATATTTCAAATTGCCTCTATTAGTAAGGTATTCAACATTGATGGATGATAGACCTGGTAATTGCGAGGTGGTATTTATTCAGCTCCAGATTGGATCAGTAGTTTCTGTGCACAGAAATTGCCTTGTTTGGTCAACACCGATTCACAGAATGTCGGCGGTTTTGATTGCGTAACAGTTTGGTAGAAGCACGAGAATGGTCAACCAGATGATCTACCTCAAGGCAGGGGCGAGATGGCCCAAGCGGTTAGAGCGCGAATTTACTGACCGGAAGGTCCGTGGTTCGAACCCGAGCTCTGTATATCGACTTCCCTTGCCTAAGCTTTGGCGAGCTGGCAGTATCCCAGCTCTCGTGCAACCTTCGTTTCGCATGGCAGCTAGGCACCGAAAGGGTGCTACAGCTGAACGAAAGAACGAACGACCTCGGGGCAATGTTCTGCAACCCAAGACGTTCACTCTAATCTGACTGATAGTGTTTATGACCAGTTGTGCTGCAAGAGCTGTCTTGAAGGTGATCCCACATCTGTTGAGAACTAGTTCAAGTGAAGTTGTCCGTGACATGCGGCGCAAAACGGTCATTCAAACGCTGAGACCCATTACAAAGGAGCTCAGTATTCGCACAATGGAATTGAATTTTTGAAAGCTATGATGTGTCCCTGATGGACTTAAGCAATCGGGCAATTGAGTCGAGAGTACCAGTCCAAACTTCTGATCCCCATTTAGGGGCTCAGCGATGATGGGAAATTATCCCACAGGACTTTTCAGCCAGAGGCGTGGTTGTCTCAGTGAACAATGAAATTTGGTGAGCTGCAAAAATATGAACGCAGATTAGGATGGTTTTTGGTTTGAGCACATATGCAACAAAATACGACATTTTGGAGTAAAAAGTTTTACTCCCCTTGTAAAGATTTTCCAGCTGAGAGCATTGTGCGGATAATGGGCACCATTTACAAACTATGCTCCTCCTGGCTGTTGAGACTATCATCAATTAAGCACCTCTAGAAGCACGGTCCAAGGATGACTGTTTCTCGTTAAAATCCTCTTCGTTGGAAAGTGTTTTTCCGCAAATACAGTCAACATGATGCGTACAACGAGACTGGTGGGCACGTGGTCTATCAGATGACTTCAAACCGGGTGAAAATGATAATGCGTTGTCAATGGGGTTACGTCAACTTTACGACAGATATCATCTCAAGGAATAAATCTTTACATTTGTTTTATCATTACTAAAATCGGTTGCTATTCGTGTTTATAAATTCCGCAAACGAATGATGAAATTAGATTTTGATTTTGGTCACATCAGCATCTAGTGAAAGTCAACTGAAGCGGTTTTTGTTTTTCCTGTGGATAGCGGTCACCAACTGATCGCATGCCAAACACACTCTTTACATTGGTTGCATCAGTTTCCAAACAGTCTATTGTGAAAATTTTTTCCCTGATCGTCTACAAACGCCTAAATGGATGGAAGAATAAATTACTAGAGCTGCGCACTAATTTACACACCAACTTGGTATTAACAATGGATTAATCGGCCACTGATGTTCGACTAAATACCCTGCAGTGAGGCTGCCTTGTATTTCATTTGGAGCGATATTCAAAATGCCAAAGCATTTCACTAAATAAACCACAGTTCAGTGTTTTTGAAACTATTCGACAGTCCACTAATTGTTTTGTCCTCTTTGGACTCATCAGATAGGGGCAATCTGCATGCGCTCATCCCCTTTTACTAGCCATCCTCATTGTGAGCAACACTAGATGAGAACACTGATGTTTCCCTGCCTTAAAAACAAGTCAGTTTGTTTGAATAGAGACATTGAGCACAGAGAAAGAAATGAGGTAGAAAGGGGAACCTAGGACTAGCGCACAACAAACATTCGAGGAGCCTACAGCCTTGGAACTCAGCCCAACAATCTGGATAGACACTGACTGCATGGATGCCACTGATGTCGGTTAGCCGGCACATCGTCCAGTGACTCCAGCCAAGCAAAAGTACCCCACCATGGAAGACGAACAGTACCAATAGGATCTCAACCAATCGTGACACCATCTATTTCATCCCAGAATACCCATGTCTAGATTGCCAGCATGGAAAACAATGCCAGTCTCAGCAGGAGGTAACTTGGCGTCCGTGGCAAACGGCCCAACCAACTTAGATTGTAGTGCTGAACGCATTCTTTGTGTGGAGTACTGTCTGTTTTACCGCATACCTTATTCCGAATTTGCTGCTTTCAGCCGATCCCAACCATAATTCCCAGAGGTTGATGGGCAAAGATCTAGGGATGCCTCAAATCTTCTGCCTGAATTGGCCACACCTGACAGCCATATAGCAATAGAGCGCCTACTCTAGCGTGATACGCATGAGATCAAATGAATGGGGGAATTACTATGAGGTTGAATTAAATTCAGCACTGAGATTGTAGGCCTCCTATACGCACCTCGTTAAAGATATGGTCTAGAGAGCCCCTCCCCGGCTGGAGTCCCGCTTGGAGCACTCATGTCCCGCCTTCACGCGGGTCAAACCACACTCAATGCAAGTATACTTCTTGAAACAAGACGCCACTATCTACTCGTCCCTGACAGCTGGGAGGCAATGGTTGGTAAGCTGACGCCTTACCCACCTGTCGTCAGGTGGAGATAGCTCTGAATCCGTAAAATCAAACTACAACCACCAACACAGCTTGAAACACTGAATACTGACAAACCTCCTTCTCACATGACTTCAGAGTCCATTCACGTGACAGCCATTGACAAAACTGACCAACAAAAACTCAAATAAAGCCACTTTTTGAAGTTCTGGTAGCGAATTTGGGTGAAGTGTATAACTAGGCCCCATACAAGGGCGCTTTCTTGTGCCAGTTTGAAGTAAAGTATCCCAAGGCAAGCCTCAATTGTCTTACGAAAAGTAGGTGAATGCAAGTGAATACTAAAAATAAGATATGGAGCCAAGTTCCCATACTTCCAGCGCACCAAAAGGGGAAGCTGAGCAGCCTGGGGGATTTTTCCATTCCCTACTTGCTCATCCCAAAGTCACTGCGGTTGGTCACACAGTTGCCTGGTCACAATGTGTTTACCTCTCACTTGTTCAGCCGTTTCATTTTAGTGGGCTTGCTAGAGTTCTTTGTCTAGAACAAACACAGATGTAGTCACATCCCAACTAGCGTTGTCTAAGTTCGGTACAATCATTCTGATTGTAGATATTTAACATAATATCATCAAAATAACGCGGTTTGTTTAGAACTCAACTGTCAAATGGAGGTCTAGTTGATTCAATCCACCAGAGCAACTGTGTGCCACGAAAGGGTTTCATGTCTTTTTTTCGATTTGAAAGCTAAACCTGTTCCTCCTACTGTGTACTGATCTTTCTGATTTGCTTGTTATCAGAAACGAACAAACGATATGAGTGCGCAAAGGCCATGGAACAAGTGAAAGAACACAAACCCTGGTTTGGAATTGAGCAAGAGTACACCCTCATGGAAGTCGACGGCCTTCCTTTAAATTGGCCAAAGTCGGGGTTTCCCCCTCCACAAGGTAAGATGAGGTATGATTTGTCTCCTCGTGCACGAAACAGTGACCACCAGCAAGGCGGTGTCTTCAAGTCTACACAGGTCACTTAGCCTCAGCTGATCTACTGTGCGAGATTTCACAGTATATTTTCTAGAAGGAGAGCAAACCTGTTCAGAGCAGGCACTTGTTGCGCAATCGCTGCCTTGGAAATTTCTCAATCAAATGACGTGGAATCGTCATTTGCTGTTTACTCTATCTCTCACCTGAGATGGCATAACTTCCGCATTCGTTCCTGCAATCTTCACACCGGCGTACATACACGCCCGATAGTGTGCTTCGGGTATATCACGACCATAGGCCTTGCCGGTTCCAACTGAACAGTAATACGGACCTTGAACGTGAGAAGAAAAGGTAAAATATTATAGGTATTATTCCACAACCCAGGGAGGATTTCTCACGATCAAGTTAAAAGGCGTAAACTTGTCATCAAACTGCTATCAACTGAGCTGGGTTCACTGATGGAAGTGATGATCGATTCAGAATCTAATGAGTAACAATTTCTAATCTTGGGGTTTTGCGGGATAGGTATGTTTGTTCATAGCCACACCACTCTCGTTTGAACGGCCGTGTTCCTGTTCTGGCGTAATTATTCCGGTGAGTCCACACCAAAGGGAAGCACTGGACTCGAGTTTCGCTCTCATTAGAGCTCATCAGCAGTGCATATCCAATGGCCGTGCCGGGATTCGAACCGCGGACATCTGACATGCGAGGCGAGCGAGTAACCACTACTCCACCAACGCCCC
Organism: Opisthorchis viverrini; assembly: GCF_000715545.1. Classification (NCBI taxonomy): domain Eukaryota; kingdom Metazoa; phylum Platyhelminthes; class Trematoda; order Opisthorchiida; family Opisthorchiidae; genus Opisthorchis; species Opisthorchis viverrini. The sequence goes on from NW_008751953.1 coordinate 89,553, forward strand.
TTGGACGCATCTGAATTATCACGTCTGAACAAGCGAACGTGTTCACACTTGAGCGATGTGATTGGTGTGCCCGACTCATCGAACGACGACCCAGTAACTGTTCTGGTTGTGACGATCGACTGACCCGCCATTCAGGACTTCCCAGTTAGGTAGCGTGGCACACGCTTGAAAACCACTGGGCAGATTTTTGGTTGCAATTTTGGGGTTTCGCTCTAATAAGAGCGAAACTCGAGTCCAGTGCTTCCCTTTGGTGTGGACTCACCGGAATAATTACGCCAGAACAGGAACACGGCCGTTCAAACGAGAGTGGTGTGGCTATGAACAAACATACCTATCCCGCAAAACCCCAAGATTAGAAATTGTTACTCATTAGATTCTGAATCGATCATCACTTCCATCAGTGAACCCAGCTCAGTTGATAGCAGTTTGATGACAAGTTTACGCCTTTTAACTTGATCGTGAGAAATCCTCCCTGGGTTGTGGAATAATACCTATAATATTTTACCTTTTCTTCTCACGTTCAAGGTCCGTATTACTGTTCAGTTGGAACCGGCAAGGCCTATGGTCGTGATATACCCGAAGCACACTATCGGGCGTGTATGTACGCCGGTGTGAAGATTGCAGGAACGAATGCGGAAGTTATGCCATCTCAGGTGAGAGATAGAGTAAACAGCAAATGACGATTCCACGTCATTTGATTGAGAAATTTCCAAGGCAGCGATTGCGCAACAAGTGCCTGCTCTGAACAGGTTTGCTCTCCTTCTAGAAAATATACTGTGAAATCTCGCACAGTAGATCAGCTGAGGCTAACTTTGTGCAACAAATTCTGTTATAGGATATCACTAACGAGATGTTTAGCTAGAACTGAGCTGAGTCATTCGTTAACACCAAGTTCGTTTGCTAATTAGTTTATTTGACCAATGACAAGCACTGTTTTGTGCGACGACCAAGTTCCCAAAAAACACTGTTCATCTTCCGACGCCCATCGACGTACTACGAACTATTTGGAGGCGTTTTCATTCGCAAGACGTATAAGATGACAGATTCGTTGTGTTTGCCTACTCGTGCCAAGCATATACCTTTCACCGATCGAAGTTTCTGACTCCTTGAATAGCCATGGTCGGAGCGGACCAGTCACTCATTGTTCTGTATTCGTTCAGCTGTAGCGCCCTTTCGGTGCCTAGCTGCCATGCCACTCGAAGGAAGCACGAGGGCTGGAATACTGCCAGGTCGCCCAAGCATAGACAGGGTAAGTCGAGAGGCAGAGGTTAGGTTCGAACCACGAAACATCCGGTCAGTAAACTCGCCCTCTAACCACTTGATCCATCTCGCCCCTGTTCTGTTTCTAGCCGGATCATCTCACCTTCACAACTCTTAGCTGGCCACTTGTGTATTGACTAGCCAACTTTTCGTAAGCATTCACCATTATTCCACAAAATCATGATAGGTGTCAAAAATGGTTCGAGCGGATCATTCTGTGAGGAGTTTTATCACCTGCGTCTCCATTGTTTTATAACACAAAACACTATTCGGTACTCCTTGTCACTATGCTAAGTGGTTAATCCATTTGTTTCCATTATTCCTTGAAGAATACCGACTGTATTCGTCCAGGCATCACCCAAGAATTATAACCCACCCTTGTATTCAGGACGCATGCTTAGGGTCATGCATGTGTGTTGATGGAATGAAACTGTCATTAGTTACTTCGTATTCAAGATGTGTTGATAGGAGTGCTTGCTTATTCGAGATGCCTATATTTCTAGAAAGCCCAAAGATATACTGTTGAGAAAAAGTAAGCGAACTGAAGAAAGTATACACCCCAACGGTATGGCTACTGCGACAAGCGAACCATTGGTTGTACACGGAGACGTCAGTCGATCTCTAAGGTTTACCAAACTTTAGTAAAAGGCTGCAAATTTCTCAAGTTAGGGCGACTACTTCGTCTGGCCATGTAATTAAAGATGGATAACAGATAGACAGATATCTGTGTGGTACACAATAAGTAAACCACAGCTGGTAGAGCAAATTCACACAATGAAAAACGTTTGAAGAGACGCAGAAAAACACTCCTTGTCAGGAAGAACTCAGCGTGAACTCCCTCCGAAGACGAGCTACTTGATTCGTGTTGTGTTCGTTCCAGAGTGACTAACGTATTGCTTCCTTTCTCAGTGTCATCATCATTGACAGCATGACATCAGTGTTCAAAACCGGTGCTTCACTACCGTACAACCATGATTTATTTGAAAGCCTTATTATAAAGGAAAGAATAAAGGTGGACAGGGAAGGGACTTAGTGTTAGCTTATCACAATCATTCAGTGGTGCCTACAACTCCAGACATTCACTCAGGAGATCTGGATAGAAACTGACATCAAGAACGCCACTGACACCGGTTGGCAGCCATACCTTGCAGCGTCCCCGACCAGGCGCAGTGAGGATCACGTGGTCCCCATCCTGGAAGGCGAGTAGCACCAACAGCACCCAAGCGTTTCGTGATCTCCTTCATACTCCTCTGCCAAGTCAAGAGTTGATCACCTCTCTGTTCACGCCACTCTGAATTGGACCTGGGAAACAGCACTCTCTTCGGCAAACGATGGTTCGGCATACGTAACACATGTCCCAACCAACGCAGCTTCTGGTGCTGGACACATTCTTCAATGGAAGTGCCCGTTGCATAACCGAAAATACGCTTTCTAACTGCCTCGTTACGGATTCACCGACACCAACCCACACGAGCTATGGTTCTGAGACAGCGACTGTCGACCACCTGAAGACGTCTCAGTTCCGCTGCTCGAAATCAAAACAACTCTCGCCCTCGCTTGATACACACGCCCCTTCAGATTCAGGGATAAACCACTCTGACACCATAGGTGTCTTAAATTAGCAAACGCCACCCGAGCCTTGCAGATTCATGCATTCACCCTATCTGTCACACTACGCAAAGTTGCATATCAAAGGATGGGATGATTTTGGTCAGTTCATCCAAGAATACTTGCGCCTTTTCCTCCTCTTCAAAGATGGGAACGATGTCGTCTGCATACTCTTTATTACTATTGTTATTGTCATCACTATCCTTCTCATCAACAGACAACCACAATGAAAAGGGGTGCACCGCCACTGCTATTTGACTTCCTTCTTAGAGCACATCTTTCATGGTCGATCACTTTCCAATTCTGATAGCTTGGTCGGTCACTGTGTCATTCAAAGAAATACCGCCAACCTATTCTTAAGAGACCCATCTGTACTAGTTGATTCAGTTGACTCACTTGAAAATGCGTCAGTTCTCCACAGGCTTTCTGGGTCCCACGTTCACGAACCCATTATGCCACTCGCACATGAATAGTTTATCCACCACGAACAGCGTGTACAGACATGGGGTGGGGGGGGGGCGCAAAAGTTCAACCAGGAGTGCAAACGTCTGTGTCTATTACTATTCTTCTCATCAGCGTAAACAACTGCTATAATCAGAGGGTGCACCGCCCCCGTGTCAGTCGAAGAAACAACACCAACCTAAGTGACTCATCTGCACCAGTTGATTGAGTTGAGTCACTTGAAAAGGCATCAGGCCCCTTGGGACCCACATGCACAAACCCATTATGCCGCTCACACATGAATAGTTTACTCATCTCGAATAACGTGTACACACTTGGGGGGAGGCAAATGTTCAACCACGAGTGCCTAATGGATTCGTCCTGTCATCATCTTGCCCAATCCACGAATTTCTCACGCTTCAAACACCTTTGTCAACGATGCCACAGGACCCGTCACTCAACAAATTCTTCTAGGCGGTTTCAACAGAGTATCCATGTGACGTGCTATTGGTTGCAAGCCAGTTGCTTCAATGTGAATCGAACCAAGTGCGCCGAGGTTGTGTCTACACTTGGATGTGTTTAGAACACTTCCTGCTATCCCTAATGGGCAGTAACGGTTGTCCATTGGGGCAACTGGAGTGCACTAATTTTTCAGATGCAGGTTATCTTCTGATCTGGTAATGTTGAGAAATATAGGTACTAGGGTGTATTCCTTCGTTGTTGGCCTGTTTGTGGAGGCTGGAATTCGGAATGCTCAGTAAACAGATTTGCCTCTGATCTGTCCAGAAATGAACATATGAGGGGACACGTTTCAGAAAACCTGATGATCAATTTTTCAGCCAATCGGTGACCACTGAATACTTTCTTTCCTTCAGAATGAAATCTTTCGTTCGGTGAAATAAAACCCCTTGCAACGAAACTTAGTGTTGAGGGGAGACTCAGCTGAATCTCCCGTCTATTATATTCTTTAACTGAATGTGCTGCACCAAGACAGCTCCATGTTGCAGCTGGTACGATCTTCCAGACATCGCAGTATGATTTCTTGAAGAAACCCAACTCTCGTGTTTGGTGAAAACTCCACGACAGTTCATGACCGGTTTCGCCCCTCAGCATGCTGACACAGTCCCCGAGATTCCGTCGACCTTAAGGCGGAAACCACATGAATGCCCAACTATCTGACACTAACATAATAGAACTATTCGCGGATTGGTTTGTCGTTAACGGAGACTCAACTGAATATCTCTTTATGGTATTCCTCAATATGATTCGTTCTCTCGAATAGCGTACAACTGACCTTTGTGCAACGCAGTCAGTTGCTGACTATCACTGACGAGAGAATCGGCTGGGATTCTGTTAAGTCCTCTGTGAAAAACCGCATCTTTGTGCAAATGAATGTGCTTCGCCCATTGGATTCAAGTAGAACATAAGATTGACAGAACCCCGGAGGATGCGTCTACCTGATGAACTTCCGGAAAAGTGAAACCGGTCGTGGGCTATCGCTGTAGTAATCTTTTAACCGAATATGCCACCCCTCAAATTATACAAGCCTTGGTTAATTGGACACTCCAGGCTACCAAAGTAGTTTGCCCTTTTCGAGAAATACACTCATTTGCAAATCAATTTGGTTCTCACGAGAAACTTAACTTAACCTCTCGTATGTGATATTCTACGACTGAATGTGCTGCACACATGCAGCCTCATGATTCAGTTGGCACGATATTCGAGATATCGCAGTATATTTTCATAAAGGAAACTACTCACAAGGTTGCTGAAGACTCTTCGACAGTTAATTCCCTCGTGAAAACCAAATTGATTTGCAAATGAGTGTATTTGTCGCAGTCAGTTTAATTTGGACTCAAGTAGAACATAAGGTTGACGGAAACTCGGAGACTGCGCCTACCTGATGAACCCGAACTGGAAGGGCGAAACCGGTCGTGAGCTGCCGAAGAGTTTTCCAGCAACCTTTGTGTAGTTTCCTCTATGAAAATAGTTTGCCCTTTGTTCAGTTAAATAATGAAATGCACCATTTTCCCAAGGATGCTTCAGTGACGTTTAGCAACCTGCGGCACTTTCAATTTTTGTACTTGTGTTTCGCACTGAGATTTTTGGAACTAGGTTTCATTTTTTGCGTGCACTATTATCCCGCATAATGAAAACTTTGCCCCTCCTGGTGTTGCGCGTTACTCACAGCAATATCATCCATCCGCTACAGTGGGAATTTCAGATAGGACCATGTGAAGGTATAGCTGCGGCGGACCACTTATGGGTGGCACGATTCATTCTGCACAGAATAGCTGAAGACTTTGGTGTCGTTGTCAGCTTTGATCCCAAGCCGGTGTCTGGAGACTGGAATGGTTCCGGAGCACACACGAATTATTCCACCGTGGAAATGCGCTCCCCACCGAATGGATTAAAGTGAGTAGAGTTTTTCTACGAGTCTTGAAAGGTAGAATCTTCGGAAGAGGACTGAGCAGCAAGATTTCTCAAGGAAATGAGATTCTGTACATCTAAAGTAATTCTATCACAGAGAATGCTTAGGTTAACTTCTTTGAAGTTCCCAGGGTCTTGACAATCGATATCAGGGCTGTTTCGCAGCACTATATACTCTTCTTTGAGTGGACCTCTGTCAGTGAGCCACTTCTAAACAACAAATCTCGCAAATAATGCCCACACTGCAGTCATCTGAGGCACTGCGTCCCTATGAATTTCAACAAAACGTTCAAAGCAGTCATCGGAACTTGGAAATGCGCCTTGTTCTCAGCTGCAAAGGCATGTTACCCTCTAAAAAGAGTTCTAAGTAGCCCATGCTCAAATACAGTTGTTTGGAAACTATGAACTTCGGATACTAAACACTGCATGTGAACTTTCACAATATCTAACACTGCATAGGGCAATCTCAAGCATAGTTCTAGGTAGACTCGAGGAGAATAAACCAATTTTTTCATATTTACGTGGATTTTCGTGGATCGAATTCATGAAACTACACTACTATTGAAAGGAAGAAGGGTTTTACTGCGGAGTCATCTACTAGAAAATGCCAACTGAACAGTTACAGACTATTCGACAGGGAAGCAAAACTCTCATATGCATCTTGCTTACAAAAACTGAATATCCATCTTCTCCTTGAACTCTCTCTGAACGTCTTCCTGAACTTTCCTGGATATTCATTGACTGTTACTCAAATGCAAGCAAAAGCTGCAAAGCGACTCCACAAGTTCTGTAATAGATCTCACTTTTCAAGAGACGCGGAGCAGACTTACGAGAAAACATACTACTCGCATGCCCTCCCATTAGTAGTATCACTGTTGCACTCTCAGGTTGCTCATTATTAGCGCGAGTAAAGAATCCGAAATTTTGTTTGTTTAATAAATATGGAAATTGGTTCTTACGAACTCACCAAAACGCTCATCAGATTTAAATACTTATACATCTTTTAAACACCACTCGAAGTTGATCGATACCTTCAAAGAATTATCACTCAAAACAAATAAAAAAGTAAATTCCGATACTCAACGAATGAACACACACTGAGATTTTCAGTCACAACATGGTCACCTGAGGATTAGACTGTCTGATTGAGATGTATTGGGGTGAAAAAAGTCAACATTAATGGGGAACTTTTTTCAGAACCTACGAAAATAGAGAACGCAGAAGTTCTTTAAACAGTGTGCTAATAAACATTTGCAAATCGATCCAAAAAAGTCAACAAGCTAACACGTGACCTTGTGGTCATACACGTGACAGTTTGCAAACTAATACCTCCCCTGTGTACCTTCAGCGGAGTCGCTGTGACCGCTGACTTCATGGATCTTTACCGTATTCCCAAAGTAATACCGTGGAGCTGTACCATCATCATTCTCCTCACGATTCATGAAACTAATCAGGCAAATAAAATTGTAACAGCTCCCATTGAGACTACCTCTGAGCCTTAGTTCAGCCGGAGGCCTATTCGTTTCGGTTTCATTACCCAACAGTAATGTTCCCGCTTGCATCAGCAAGCAAGAATAGGTGATAAAACATCCACCAACCCGGCCCAAAACCAACCTACATCATCATCCATCCAGCCAGCTGATACCTTCATTTTGACGTGCCTATAGTTGAATTGAACCGAGACGCTGGAACCGTATACCATCGCACTTGGAAGCCAAAAATTTAATCCAACTGATGACAAGCAAAAGGAATATCACTGAGATTACGTACAGAATTGATAGAACGATTTAGGAATTCGAACAATCCCACCGAAATGTTACTAGTTTTGACTTTATTCTCTTTCACACGATGCAGCATAAAAAAGGTAGCTCACTGAGCAAAAACCGGAAGAGAAAGACTGAGTCCCTTGAACCTTCTTCAACGTTTTGCTCTTACAAACTTGCACCAAACCAAGAGGACTACATAAATGATGAGGGTGAGGAAGAGTGGTACTTTTTTCCACAGTTACTGTCACACTTCTGCGAACAGGGTAGCTGGTACCTCAGAAGAGTTACCCAGTGTTCAAGGCTCCAAATGTCATATTTGAAGAATGATTCGTTCTCATGAAAGGACTTGGGTTCTATTGTTTTGGAGATGACAGCTTGAATTTCCCCAAACATTTTCAAGGAAGTACCCACACAGAAATCGATAAGGAACAGAATCCACCATCCGATCTGAGAATACTGGGTTCATTATCTTGATCACAACCATGTGTATCTCAGTGGACCTCCTCAGTTTCTTTTTCCTTGATTGGGTGTCATATTATTACTCGTACTGAAGCGATTTTCTCGGTGAATATTTTTGTTGTTGACTTTAACGCTTCCTTAATGTTCAGATTCATTGAAGAGGCCGTGGCAAAGTTATCACTGAAACACGCGGAACACATCGCCGCGTACGACCCTCATCAAGGCTTGGACAACTCGCGACGGCTAACTGGTCTGCATGAGACGAGTAGCATTTCCGGGTTTTCTTCAGGTAAGAATCACACCACTTTGACTCTGCGTTCGGTTTTTCGCTTGAATTGTAAGGGATATGTTCGCAGATGGCACGCATGACTTTGCACTCTGAAGGTACAAGGCGCATGCCAAAAGATGGTATGATGGTGGTTAGTTTATTCAACAAGGCTAGTGCTTCGCTTTGGTCTTCAAAGATAAGGGCGACAAATGGCAACCCAATACCGAACGCTACTTCTCTGACTGGGTAGCGAATTCAGAAATATGAAACTTGTGGGTCGCTTGTACGTGTGGGGTTGTCCCAGCAACTGACGGTCAATGCAACCTCTACCAGGTCGGAGTCCTACTTGTTGCTCAGTGTTTCACGAGCCATCATAAGGCGACGAAGCACCAGGGACGCCAACAGCTTTGTAGCGACCGGGGTCAACCTGCCCTTTTTAAAAAAGGGCCCTATCACTGACTCTCCCCAGTTGTCTGGGCTTGACTCCTTTTCCCGAATAAGGGCAAACAGATCAGACAAGCGTTGACTGAGGACTTCACTGCCATCTATGAGCAATGGGGCTGGGGGTCATCCGGACCAGGAGGTCGGTGACGTACCTGTATTAAGTTAGGAGCTAAGTAGTGTCCAGCAGGCGAGATGATCAATAAGTAAGTGCGACTGGTTAGTCGTCTTCATCACCCAGTGTGGCCATGACCTTTTGAGCGTAATCTCATGACTAGCTGCGTTCTGCTCAATAATCTCTAAATCTATATCTGGATAATATATGATTTGTCCTCAATTTGATATCAAATCCATATTAATACCTGTGAATTTCGAGATTGACGACTGTAGCTAATTTTTTCATCGATGTACAGTGCTGTAAATTTTATTTCCCTAAATTATAGGAGAACGAGATAAGAACACTTCGGTGAATAGTAGATCTTCTATCTAGATCATCATCAACATCATCATCACCATAATAATCATCATTACCATCATCGTATTATTTTACTTAAAAATGTCAATTCAGGGCAAGTGATATGCTGGATGGGAGTTCATCCAGCTTCGAGTTTGCTGGAATATAACTTTCTTTCTCCTCTACCACTGGCTTTGCAACAGGCGTCGCAAATCGTGGAAGCAGTATCCGCATCCCCCGCCAGGTTGCTGACGATGGTTATGGGTATTTGGAAGATCGTCGGCCGTCGGCTAACTGTGATCCATACAGCGTGACTCGTATGCTCGTCCAGACCACATGTCTCGAATGAGTTGTCGGGTCGTTTTGTCACCAAACATTATGTTTGAAAATGAAGTTTTTTGAATTTTTGGTGTTTCATAACAATCTTGCTCTTTAGTTGTGGCAAAAATAGAAGCTTACAAATCGGTTGACTTCTCTAAAATGGGGAGTTTGGCGGAATATTGCTCTGCTCTCTGGATTTCGGGGGAATGGCCATGACTCTTCTCCGACGTCTTATGACACATTTAGATATTGCATTGGGTGTATACCCATAACCTACTATCTGTTCACTTGTTTTGCTCGACTTACTGTTGATACTGCTTCCCACTTTCTACTCCATCATTATTCATTTAGTTCGTGGCCGAACGGTTAAGAGTTCAAACTACTAGCCAGGAGGTCACGGGTTCGAGACTCTTCGGAGTTTCGTGAAATGCGCACTGCTGATGATACCAATAAGGATGAAACCACTGTACAGTGCTTCTCGGCCTTTCAGCATAGATTGGCTTCACTTACAGGACGAAATTTCCACACACAAAAACCCGAATCTCCTCACACTACCAACAATCTACCAGTAGCTCGGTGGAAGAATAAACTCCACCCGATGAGTGAAGCTTCCATCCGAGATTTCGTTGCCCGAGGAGCCAGTCAACACGTGTGATCACGTGATGTGGATCTCGTGATTGAAGGATGAGCGGCGCTATATCTTGTCCAAGTGCAATTTAATCACACTGCGGATCAGCCGCTCGTGGCCGAACGGTTATGTGTTCAAACTACCAGCCAGGAGGTCGCGGGCTCGAGACTCTTCGGATTTTCGTGAGATGTGCACCGCTGATGATTCATAATAAGGATGAAACAGCTGTACAGTGTTCCTTGGCTACTCAGCATAGATTGGCTTCACTCACAGGACGCAAATGCAGTTATTATGCCAACGAGAGTCAACTTGCGCATGTACAGCATAGTTGTATGAAAACTGAACCAATCTGGATAAACTTGCTCGCCGAGTCAGCCAAGTGCTGATGTTAGAAAATATGAGCACGACTAAAAAACACTGAAATACTTTGTAGCTGGACTTCATACGTTAATACGGTCCGATAAGGCTGAACCCAGCCAAAGAACTAGAACCCCGACTTTCCCAGGAATGAATGAAGGGTAAACGGGGCTCGTCAATTCAGTCTATCTTAAACCGAAGGACTTCAGTCAATTTGCGATTCTGTATCCGACTCGAGAAAGACAAATTATCGGATTGGTCTTCACCTCCCCCCCCCACCTGCGTCCTGGTCCAGTACACAACTGGGTTCAAGTAGAGCATAAGGTTGACGGAAACTCAGGGGCTTCGCCAAGCTGATGAGCCCCAAGAAGAGCGAAACCGGTCGTGGACTGTCGAAGGGTTTTCAGTAACCTTGTGAGTAGTTTTCTTTATGAACGGAAACCTCTTTAACCTGTGCAAAGGTTTGTAATAATTGTACCTTTCCCTAGATAATCTTTTGTAAGCTTTTGGACTTCGTAGTCATGTCGATATCGGACAGTCTCCCTCCCACTGGTATGCGTTTAGATGATGATGTATTACGGAAAAGTAATTCTGTTCAACGGATTAAAACGCACAATCATTGAACCCCAGAAACACTCTGCTTCAATTGTGTTATCCCTTATAACAACAGGGTAGCCAGATGGCCACCTGTTTATCCAAACAAGGAAAACTTTCTTATCACAGGAGGTCTGTCACCGTCAACCCTTGTTAAAAAGACCAATCCTTGACTCCCGTTAATTACAGCTGCAGGCTTTAGTGATCGGGTCTATGGCGCGCCCTTCGCGTATCCATTTCGCGTATCGTTATTTTTCCTTTTCACCACGAACGTAGAAAGGACATGCTGCGAGGTTTCTTTATTTGGATACATGGTGCTGAGATGGGGCAGTATAGTTCACGAAAATCATGTCTCTTAGACGGAGTGTGCCTCGCCTTCGGATTCGTTCAGCAGTCATTATCAGCTGTAGTAACCGCGTAATTGTCATACAGTGGTTGTAGGTTCCACAGTTTTGTTCACCGATGATTCGGAGAGGTGGGGTAGGTAACTGCGCATTGAGGGCAAGAGCTGTCCTTGGTCCGTCCGAGGAGGTCCAATCGTCGCAGATTTCGTTACTCCAACTCAGTGATAGTTAACCGCACTAATTCAACACAATCGACTGTAAACTCCGAACGCTGAGGCCGTATACGAAAAATAACCAGACGTGAATCTGTCAGCTTTCGGTGGTTGTGTTTCTCTGCTGCAACGATCCTGTTGGAATTCACTTTCATCCATGCCAGAAAGACCCATGGGGAGCGTCCGAAGAAGAACAGCGAGTCCCCGTACTGTTAAAAATCGTACACTAAGGCGGTCTGGAGATAAAGCAACATTATCCTATGCGATAGGAGTGTAAAGGCACTGAGGCATGTCTACATTTATGGAAGTATCAATGCTGCCTTCTTCCAAGGAAGGACGGGTTAGAAAAAAGGTAAGTTATGAAAACCGCACGCTCCGATCGTCCAGCGGTTGACCGTGACCGCCCATGCATCATTCATGCGCAGTCGCATTAGGACTCAGAAACCTAGGCTTTACTTCCTGCGTCCTCAGACCAGGCCAGCCCTGCAAGCCAGTGGAGCCACTGTCTTCGAGAAGGGTCCCTCAGGAAAACCCTAACAGTTGCTGCATCGCGGTGCAGACTTTTGAGTCAGGGACTAAATGAGGGGTCCTGAACGAAGCCCTACATATGCCACGTGCGTCACAGTTTCAAGTAAAAGACTCAAGGTTGTGTACCCTCCTCTGCCTGACCAAACAGAAAGTATCATTCGCTCTTACAGTTTTTTGTTCACTGACTCCACCAAACACTGAGTTGTCAATCACCTGAATGTTTTATTGTACATGAGCTTTTTCCCATTGAAATAATCCAAAATAAACCCTTATTAAACTTGAGGGATTTCAAAGTCCGTGTTGTGTGTCGGATTGTGCAACCGTCAGATATTACACAGACTTTGCCCTTTCATTCGGTCGATGTACGCCGCACCTCTGAAACACGCATTCAGAACCACAGTTTGGTCATAAACCTAAAACCTCTCTAGCGTCGTTTTCTCACAGTTTAATCTTCAAGTGTCTGATTATTAACTTAATGAAATGGCTCGTGGCATATACAGCGTGTGCATTGTGCATAACTCCAGGGCTCGATTCTCCTAACTGCACTCGGTTCCGGTAAACGGTAAACTCCGAACCGTTAAGTTGACTTATTCAGTCAAAATCAGTGCATCTCGGTATGGCAAATAGTGTTTGTTTACCGTGGCATCAAAGGTACCGACGGACGGTAGCTCTGATGCTGAAGAAGATGGCTTCTGTCGTGATTTATCACGGTTAGTCCAAACAGCGAGATTGACCAATTTTGTGGTACCAGCGGGTGATATGAGTGCTCAGGTCGACTGATTAAGTTCTGAGAATGCGTATCTTGGCGAGTGAGTTGGAGTAGCCATCCACCTCATCACATCTTCACTCATATGCTCAACATCATTTGTTTCCAGCCGGCACAAGATTTCGAAACAACCGCTCCCACCATTTGAAAAACCACTTGGAAATCGGCTACCGCTGGAGAATTTCGGAGCAAGTTTGACGCCCAGTTTGGAGTACCTCACTAGATTCCGATCGCGGCATTGTGTGGATTTGCTTTTGTTTCTGAGGTACGTTGGGTGATCCAAGGCCGTTTAGTTGCCAACATGCAGAGCATCTTTGTAGCTCAACAGAATCTAGTTTGTGTTGGCTGAGAAACCTTCAGAGCACGAGGGGACGAGGATTGTAATGATGATTTAGACGACAATCGAAGAAAGGTAAAATGATCCGTAATAATAAGTAGTAAATATGATCGTTCAGCTGTAACACCCTTTCGGTGCCTAGCTGCCGTGCCACCAGGAAGAAACATTAGGGTTGGTATACTGCTAGGTTGCCAGAGCCTAGACAGGAGAAGTCGGGATGCAGAGGTCAATTTCGAACCAAGGACCTTCCGGTCAGTAAATTCGCACTCCAGCCGCTGACTCAGCTCGCATACTCTAATGGACACTGGATCTTGTTACGATCAGAAGTTCTCATTGAAAGCAGGAAAATTAAGTCAGCAACAAACGACTACAAGGGTGGAAGCAAATCCCTAAAATGCCCAATAATTAAGAGCTTAATGACTGGGTCCCAAAAGGCCGGCAAATGGGGTAAACACTAATCACAGGAAAGGTTCGGAGCCTGTTCCAGCTAATCCGACTAACTGGTCAGAGGAGAGTAGGTGTTATTGGAAGTATCCCTGAAGAAGATGATTCTCACTTCATTCACAGAAAGATAGTCTTGGACAATGGGCTGAACACTTTGAAGAACAGTCTAGCTGGCCCTCACCACCTCATAGTCTTAAAGGGCTAAATGAACCCGAATGGAACCAGTCTACCATCAGTAATGGGAATCCAGAGTACAACTCTATTGCCTCAAAGCAACAAAGTACTTGGTCCAGACGGTTTGCATCCTGAAAGCTTCAAACAAGATGGCGAGTTCCTCATGTCTATCCTGACGATGTTACTCCAAGGTATCTGGAGTGATGAAGGAATATTGACGGAATGGAAGCCCTCGTCAGTGAGTCTCATTTACAAAATGAGTACAAGAACGTCGTACATAAAGCAACACGGCACCAGCTTTGTAACCATGCCTTGCAAGGTGTTCTCTAGTGTTATCCTACACGAAGATCAACCTGGGTTTCGTCCTGATCGAAACTGCATCGATCATATCTTCACTTTGTGGAAAGCACTGGAACTGCGCCAGTCTTGTAGACGGTTAACAATTGACTTCCAAGATTTCAACTCTCCTTCCGACTCCGTTGACCGTTGGAAGCCGTGTCAGGGTCGGATGATGAAAGGTGTTCTTTCTTATTCGAGAAATACACTCATTTGCAAATCAATTTGGTTTTCACGAGAGACTCAACGGAGTCTCTCGTTTATGGCATTCTACAACTGAATGTGCCGTACACAGGCCGCCTCATGTTTCAGTTGGCACGATATTCGAGAGATCGCAGTATATTTTCGTGAAGGGAACTACTCACAAGATTGCTGAAAAGTTTTCGACAGTCCACGACCGGTTTCGCCCTTCTTGGGGCTCATCAGGTAGGCGCGGTCCCCGAGTTTCCGTCATAAACGAGAGATTCAGTTGATTGATTTGCAAATGAGTATATTTCTCGAAAACAGTCCAGTTTGGGTTCACGTAGAACATAAGGTTGACGGAAACTCAGGGACTGCGCCTACCTGATGAGCTCCAAGAAGGGCGAAACCGGTCGTGGGCTGTCGAAGAGTCTTCAGCAACCTTGTGAATAGTTTCCTTTAGGAAAAAACTGACCACTATTGCAGATAAGTTTCCCGGTTTTGGACAACACAAAAGTCACGATGGATTGGCGAATGACGAAATCAGCTCCTGTCATGGGAAAGGCCAAACTTCAATGTTTGCCGCGCTTGATCGTCAAGGGTAGAAGTCCATTATGTCCTATTGAATGTATCAGAGGTGGGATTTTCCGGATTTCCGGAAGATCTCCGGAAACCCTCTCTGATTAAACATTGGTGTCTCGGAAGGATTGCGCTGGTCAGGTAGTATTGAAGTACACTAGATAGTCTTCGGACAAGTACAGTCTCACTCGTTAGACCAGCTGATCATACGTCACACGTTACAGTGGTTAGTTCATGTACTTCGCAAGCCAGAAGACCGCCTGCTTGAACCCAGACTTGTGTCGAATGGAGACTGGCAACGATACATGAAAGCCATTCCCGGTCAACTGAGTTACGTTGTTAACTACCGTCTCCTCGGACGGGGACCACCGGACAAGAGGAACCAATGATTGGTGACCCTGAGAGAAATGGCAGCACCAAACAGCCAATAATGGTCTTACGTCAGTGCTTCACTGCATAGCTCACACTGCATGTCATCTCGGGCAAACAGACCCCTTTGTCGTGAATGCACAGATTGGGCCATCGCTTCCAACACGTGTCTCTCCTTCTCTGATTGCCTTTCTCCTTGGTGAATGAATCTGTAACAGCTGGGTTCGGTTCTCGGCTTTTTAACTGAAGTTAACCAGTTGATATATAAATAAAGTTCTCCCCATTGATCACCACTTTTTACTCGCCAAATTTGGTCCACTGAGTAGGCTACAACTAATTCTTTGTAGTATTCGTTTTGTGTCACATTTTCAATCCGTAAGTCGGAAGCTATATATCCTTTCCTCGAAGCGGATAGCTTGTTTAGATGTAATACACTACTCATATGGTTGTTGAAAATTCTTCGACAGCCCACGACCACGTTCTCCCTTCTTGGAGCTCATCAGGTAAGCACAGTTCTTGAGATTTTTCCAACCTTATATTCGGCTCAAAAACATCATAAATGAGATGTTCAGCTAGGTTCCAGGTAAGTCTTCTGTCAAAACCGAATTGGTATGCAAATGAGTGTATCACTATGATTTCTGTGCTGGGACACGCACTCCAAGAATGTACAGCGTGCCGAAACCGCCATTCGAAATGACCGTTTCTTTTGTTCCTTCAAGTTGTTTTTCGCTTGTTATGGTCCCAGTCCACCGTGAATTCAGTTCAGATGATTTCAGTTGGAACATTTGACTTCGGGAAAAGGATTATGGTCCTGAATGGTCCACCTCATTAACCTTACTTTGTAGTGCGCGTATTCCATTCTAGATGCAGTTTTCAAGATAACCGCTACCATCACAGAATCAACTCCTGACACCATAATAGAAGAGCTTATGTATCGGTGATACTACTGATGGGAGAGGCATGTGAGTAGTATGTTTTATAATTAATAGCTAAGCAGTGAAGGCCTTCTTCCTTTCACTTGTAGCAAAAGCCCGCGCTCAACCAGCTCCTCAGGTTTGCAGAATAAACGAATACACTGGTAATATGTTCCAAAGAAACAATTATTTCTCGGTCGAGTTGAATTTTTTCCCAGCTGACTGGGAATGATAATACATCCCAACGGCAACCAGACATCAAATCATGCAGCGTCCAGCTCAGTGGATGGGCAGCGCCTATTTCGGCAGACGCTTTAAAGTCATCAAAGTGTAAACGAAGATGTGCACATCATTAAGTCAGCTTAGTCGCTGAAGCAATGTGGAAACTCTGTCCGCACTTTCGAATTTCTAGACGCGTTAGTCGAGCGAAATGGCTAAATTTGACTGAGGCACGCAATAAGTGGAATTTTCATTGCCACTTGTTTCTTCAGTGAAGAATTATTTCCAAGAACGATCCGTTTACTCACTAATCTGGCATAAGCATCCAGGTTAGCACTACTACAGTGTTATGTACCTCCTCGACAAGCAGACTAAATTGTCTGTTAATTGTCCGTTAACATGTCTGATGAAATTTCGGCGCGTGACTTCTGTTTTGATCAAATGAATGAACACACAACTGAGATCACTTCCGACTCACATGATCCTTTTATTCAGGTGCCTTGATTACGGCATTCAAGGCCAATCCGAGAGTCGAATTGTCTTACAATGGACATGGTGCTGTTGAAATCCTGCCCCCCCCCCTCAGAGTTTCTCAGTTCCCACGCCATTTAGGTCACTGAGATTTCTAATATTTGTGATACAAAGCAAATTTCGATTGGGTACGTCTCACGAGTAATCAGCCTCCGTTGATATATCACATCACCTGTTTCCCTAGGAGGACCACCACCTATTGGCTGCTGTGGTATCAAAAAAAAGAGTTGTTTTGCGCTTAAAATGACAATGCCGCCTGCACGGAAAAAGTGTTTTTGACTCTGATCTTGACATTAAACTTTTCGACAGACCACAATTGGTTTCGCTCTTTTGGGGGCTCCTCAAGTGGGCACACTCCCCGAGGTTCCGTCAAACTTACGTTCCATTTGAACGAAATGCACTGATTTTCAAATGACGTTGGTGTCAACAGAACACTCAGCCGAATCTCTCGTTTTCGATATTCTTCGATTGAGTGTGCCGCATGAAGGATGCTTCGTGATTCGTTCGGCAAATTTTCAAATGACATTGGTGTCAACAGGACACTCAACTGAATCTCTCGTTTTCGATATTCTTTGATTGAGTGTGCCACATGAAGGATGCTTCGTGATTCGTTCGGCACGATACTCGAAGTGTCGAAGCATATTTAGTCAACCTGATTGGAAATCAGCAAAACTCAAGTCCCAAACACCAACCGTTTTTTGTAGGTGGCTTGTCAGAACCCAAGTGAATCTTGGGTCGAACAGGCGTTTGGGTATGA
The DNA here is from genome assembly GCF_000715545.1 of Opisthorchis viverrini. Taxonomy (NCBI): domain Eukaryota; kingdom Metazoa; phylum Platyhelminthes; class Trematoda; order Opisthorchiida; family Opisthorchiidae; genus Opisthorchis; species Opisthorchis viverrini. The sequence continues at coordinate 107,270 of NW_008751953.1, forward strand.
CTACAGCTCTGATCACCAAGTTTTTTTTCAATTTTCCTGCGGATTTGTTACGGGTCTATCGAAAATTGTCAGAACACGAGTTTGCAGTGTTGGCCTCAGTGACTGATGTACGTTTGAGAAAAAGGATATAGTTGGAATTTTTTTCTGACAAAACAGCTGTCCACAAAATTGTCCTAACTCAAACTACACTTTTCGTATTATCCAGGAATCATCACTATCGAGGAGGGCTTTTTATTCCCATCCAAAAGAATTTCACTGGTGCAGCCTGAAGGTTCTCCCAAAACTGTCGTTCGGGATTAGTTTCCTTCCATGTCCATTCATCGAACACTTCATCTGACGGACTTTTATGGTAACCGATAGCATAGCATACTTGCAGATTCAATGTACTGAACTCACAACAAGTGTACGACGATCGTCGGTAGTGTGAAGGGATTTGAGAATTTTTTTAAGGTTCGCACTGCTGGTGATCGCCAATGAGAATGAAACAGCCGTAAGGGGTGGGGGGCACGTCAGCATAGGTTGGCTTCACCCATAGGTCGAAGCCTCAAGTGAAAATTCCAAAATCCTTTCACACTACCAGTAATCTATAAGTAGCTCAGAAGAGGAATTTACCGAAAGAGTCAAACTTCCGTCTGAGGTGTCGCTAACAGATGAGCCAGCCTTCACGTGACAACGTGATAAGGATTCTGTGATTGAAGGATGAGTGGCTCTGTATCCTGTCAAGTGTGACCTAATCACACTTCTGTCCAGCCGCTCGTGGCCGAACAGTTAAGTGTCCTTCCACTAGCAACAGGTCACGGGTTCGAAACTCCCCTGAGTTCCTAAGATCCCCATTAAGAATGGAGTAGCAGCACGCTGTCTCTCGGCTTTTCAGATTGGCCCCCTTACAGAACAGAACAAAAATACGAATTACATGACTATCGGACCCAAATGTTTTCAGAATAATTTGAAGTAATGCCAGTATATATTATTTAGTGAAAAGAAAAGTGACCTCCCCGGAAATGAAGAGACAGTACATTTAGCCTCACCCAAATCGCTTGCTTTCCTTATTGCGTGCCGGCTAACAGACGAAATTCAGTTTAACCTACTCATGTGATATTCGATCCAACAAATCCATAAGCTGGTAGGTTTCATAGGGTCAAATGGGCGAATTCCGACTCGGTAAACTATATCAAAATCAAGCTTGTGGAATGTCTTCCCAAAACTATACCAATTCAAACCTTCCAAAACGAGAATGAGAGTATAACCCCTCAGTCGACTCAAAAGCACTGATGTTTTGTTTATATCTGCAATGTAGCTCGTCAATGCATGTCGGATTGCGGCCCAGCTGCAGTTATCCCTTGGATCAGTGAAATCATTTAATGAACTATGGGCACTTCCTAACATGCCTCTGTGAGTTTTACGCGTCGATACTACTGGGAAACTCGGTAGACAGAACTTGCATGAGTGAAGTGTAAACTGGGAGTGTCTTGAGTTAAATAGAGGGAGGAAAATATAATTTCAAAAGGTGCAGCCTTATATCACCACCTTCGACACCCCTCAATAGAAATCAGAGAGTTCACATTTTGATACGACATGCGGCTTTCGACTCGCTAACCGACGGACAAAGTGGAAAGTGTGGTCACTTAGGATGACAGTGTATGGGCACTGGTTGGCCCTCTGTTACCCAGGCTATGATACTCTGTCAGAAATCCTGTTTTCACAAGTCAATGATGGTACATTATCTGACCGCGTAGAAGCACCACTGACATACCAAATTTCACTGTGGAATTAATATCTCATCCATTCTATCCACCAGCTTGTGTGGCCATTCAAGATGGATTGATAATGTAACTACTTGGTCCCTTCTTGAACACTTACTCTAGATGCATTTTTTCGAACCACAGACAATTCAATGACATGCTGTATGTTGTTACTGATTACAGAACAATAACGTTGTACACGTTCCCACTGTTTCGCGAATTTCCGCTTATACAACAAAATATGTCTCGAACACCTAGGCATCACCTTTTAAAAGGTCGTTTCGATTACCGTTTCACTCTCGTTCATGAAGTTTACTTCATCTGTTATGTTATGTGCACGGATTTAGATGGTTTACTGGAAACGGGACTTCGTTTCCGTTAGCAAAAGGACCTCTCCCGCGTGATCTACTGATTTTCGAATGTCCCATTTTGTCACGTGTACATTTCCGGCTTGAGAGCAAACAGCATTAGTCGGACTCGTCTCCACCAGCCAAGGAACTATTTGATGCTACAGTAGGTATGTCAGGACGCGCCCAGAGAGGAAAAAGAGCACACGTGCAGAGAGTGACGCATCCCCAAGTTCACCATCGGTACGACACGTCCACAAAGCAGGTGAGTTGGCGGAGCTCACCAAACACGGTTTAGCAAAATATGACCAGCGTAGTGGGCCTAAGATTGTTCACGACCGGAACACCACCATTGACTGTACAGAACGAACAAGTGAACGACCATATTTGGCCATTTAGTCATCCTATATATTTACGCAGACGCCCTGTATGTTTTGTCCTGGCAATACAGCAGTGTCCCCAGTTCTCTGTCTTCTCCCTATCACGTAGTCTGGCAGGCTCAGTGCAGGCGTAACCAATAGATGGCTACCCACGTTACAACAAGGTGCCTGTTTGATGAGTAGAACATAAGGTTGACGGAAACTCGGGGACTGTGCCTACCTGATGAGCCCCAAGAAGGGCAAAACCGGTCGAGGGCTGTCGAAGAATTTTCAGCAACCTTGTGAGTAGTTTCGTTTATAAAAATATACAGCGATCTCTCGAATATCGTGGCAACTGAAACAAGAGGCGGCCTTTGTGCAGCACATTCAGTTGGGAAATATCATAAAGGAGATTCCGTTGAGTCTTCCTGAAAAGTGGGCTTAGATGCACGAACACGAGTTTGCAGTGTTGGCCTCAGTGACTGATGTACGTTTGAGAAAAAGGATATAGTTGGAATTTTTTTCTGACAAAACAGCTGTCCACAAAATTGTCCTAACTCAAACTACACTTTTCGTATTATCCAGGAATCATCACTATCGAGGAGGGCTTTTTATTCCCATCCAAAAGAATTTCACTGGTGCAGCCTGAAGGTTCTCCCAAAACTGTCGTTCGGGATTAGTTTCCTTCCATGTCCATTCATCGAACATTTCATCTGACGGACTTTCATGGTAACCGATAGCATAGCATACTTGCAGATTCAATGTACTGAACTCACAACAAGTGTACGACGATCGTCGGTAGTGTGAAGGGATTTGAGAATTTTTTTAAGGTTCGCACTGCTGGTGATCGCCAATGAGAATGAAACAGCCGTAAGGGGTGGGGGGCACGTCAGCATAGGTTGGCTTCACCCATAGGTCGAAGCCTCAAGTGAAAATTCCAAAATCCTTTCACACTACCAGTAATCTATAAGTAGCTCAGAAGAGGAATTTACCGAAAGAGTCAAACTTCCGTCTGAGGTGTCGCTAACAGATGAGCCAGCCTTCACGTGACAACGTGATAAGGATTCTGTGATTGAAGGATGAGTGGCTCTGTATCCTGTCAAGTGTGACCTAATCACACTTCTGTCCAGCCGCTCGTGGCCGAACAGTTAAGTGTCCTTCCACTAGCAACAGGTCACGGGTTCGAAACTCCCCTGAGTTCCTAAGATCCCCATTAAGAATGGAGTAGCAGCACGCTGTCTCTCGGCTTTTCAGATTGGCCCCCTTACAGAACAAAATCACAATACGAATTACATGACTATCGGACCCAAATGTTTTCAGAATAATTTGAAGTAATGCCAGTATATATTATTTAGTGAAAAGTCTAGTGACATCCCTAAAAATGCAGAGACAGTACATCTAGCCTCTCCCAAATCGCTTGCTTTCCTTATTGCGTGCCGGCTAACAGACGAAATTCGGTTTAACCTACTCATGTGATATTCGATCCAACAAATCCATAAGCTGGTAGGTTTCATAGGGTCAAATGGGCGAATTCCGACTCGGTAAACTATATCAAAATCAAGCTTGTGGAATGTCTTCCCAAAACTATACCAATTCAAACCTTCCAAAACGAGAATGAGAGTATAACCCCTCAGTCGACTCAAAAGCACTGATGTTTTGTTTATATCTGCAATGTAGCTCGTCAATGCATGTCGGATTGCGGCCCAGCTGCAGTTATCCCTTGGATCAGTGAAATCATTTAATGAACTATGGGCACTTCCTAACATGCCTCTGTGAGTTTTACGCGTCGATACTACTGGGAAACTCGGTAGACAGAACTTGCATGAGTGAAGTGTAAACTGGGAGTGTCTTGAGTTAAATAGAGGGAGGAAAATATAATTTCAAAAGGTGCAGCCTTATATCACCACCTTCGACACCCCTCAATAGAAATCAGAGAGTTCACATTTTGATACGACATGCGGCTTTCGACTCGCTAACCGACGGACAAAGTGGAAAGTGTGGTCACTTAGGATGACAGTGTATGGGCACTGGTTGGCCCTCTGTTACCCAGGCTATGATACTCTGTCAGAAATCCTGTTTTCACAAGTCAATGATGGTACATTATCTGACCGCGTAGAAGCACCACTGACATACCAAATTTCACTGTGGAATTAATATCTCATCCATTCTATCCACCAGCTTGTGTGGCCATTCAAGATGGATTGATAATGTAACTACTTGGTCCCTTCTTGAACACTTACTCTAGATGCATTTTTTCGAACCACAGACAATTCAATGACATGCTGTATGTTGTTACTGATTACAGAACAATAACGTTGTACACGTTCCCACTGTTTCGCGAATTTCCGCTTATACAACAAAATATGTCTCGAACACCTAGGCATCACCTTTTAAAAGGTCGTTTCGATTACCGTTTCACTCTCGTTCATGAAGTTTACTTCATCTGTTATGTTATGTGCACGGATTTAGATGGTTTACTGGAAACGGGACTTCGTTTCCGTTAGCAAAAGGACCTCTCCCGCGTGATCTACTGATTTTCGAATGTCCCATTTTGTCACGTGTACATTTCCGGCTTGAGAGCAAACAGCATTAGTCGGACTCGTCTCCACCAGCCAAGGAACTATTTGATGCTACAGTAGGTATGTCAGGACGCGCCCAGAGAGGAAAAAGAGCACACGTGCAGAGAGTGACGCATCCCCAAGTTCACCATCGGTACGACACGTCCACAAAGCAGGTGAGTTGGCGGAGCTCACCAAACACGGTTTAGCAAAATATGACCAGCGTAGTGGGCCTAAGATTGTTCACGACCGGAACACCACCATTGACTGTACAGAACGAACAAGTGAACGACCATATTTGGCCATTTAGTCATCCTATATATTTACGCAGACGCCCTGTATGTTTTGTCCTGGCAATACAGCAGTGTCCCCAGTTCTCTGTCTTCTCCCTATCACGTAGTCTGGCAGGCTCAGTGCAGGCGTAACCAATAGATGGCTACCCACGTTACAACAAGGTGCCTGTTTGATGAGTAGAACATAAGGTTGACGGAAACTCGGGGACTGTGCCTACCTGATGAGCCCCAAGAAGGGCAAAACCGGTCGAGGGCTGTCGAAGAATTTTCAGCAACCTTGTGAGTAGTTTCGTTTATAAAAATATACAGCGATCTCTCGAATATCGTGGCAACTGAAACAAGAGGCGGCCTTTGTGCAGCACATTCAGTTGGGAAATATCATAAAGGAGATTCCGTTGAGTCTTCCTGAAAAGTGGCCGAACAGTTAAGTGTCCTTCCACTAGCAACAGGTCACGGGTTCGAAACTCCCCTGAGTTCCTAAGATCCCCATTAAGAATGGAGTAGCAGCACGCTGTCTCTCGGCTTTTCAGATTGGCCCCCTTACAGAACAAAATCACAATACGAATTACATGACTATCGGACCCAAATGTTTTCAGAATAATTTGAAGTAATGCCAGTATATATTATTTAGTGAAAAGTCTAGTGACATCCCTAAAAATGCAGAGACAGTACATCTAGCCTCTCCCAAATCGCTTGCTTTCCTTATTGCGTGCCGGCTAACAGACGAAATTCGGTTTAACCTACTCATGTGATATTCGATCCAACAAATCCATAAGCTGGTAGGTTTCATAGGGTCAAATGGGCGAATTCCGACTCGGTAAACTATATCAAAATCAAGCTTGTGGAATGTCTTCCCAAAACTATACCAATTCAAATCTTTCAAAACGAGAATGAGAGTATAACCCCTCAGTCGACTCAAAAGCACTGATGTTTTGTTTATATCTGCAATGTAGCTCGTCAATGCATGTCGGATTGCGGCCCAGCTGCAGTTATCCCTTGGATCAGTGAAATCATTTAATGAACTATGGGCACTTCCTAACATGCCTCTGTGAGTTTTACGCGTCGATACTACTGGGAAACTCGGTAGACAGAACTTGCATGAGTGAAGTGTAAACTGGGAGTGTCTTGAGTTAAATAGAGGGAGGAAAATATAATTTCAAAAGGTGCAGCCTTATATCACCACCTTCGACACCCCTCAATAGAAATCAGAGAGTTCACATTTTGATACGACATGCGGCTTTCGACTCGCTAACCGACGGACAAAGTGGAAAGTGTGGTCACTTAGGATGACAGTGTATGGGCACTGGTTGGCCCTCTGTTACCCAGGCTATGATACTCTGTCAGAAATCCTGTTTTCACAAGTCAATGATGGTACATTATCTGACCGCGTAGAAGCACCACTGACATACCAAATTTCACTGTGGAATTAATATCTCATCCATTCTATCCACCAGCTTGTGTGGCCATTCAAGATGGATTGATAATGTAACTACTTGGTCCCTTCTTGAACACTTACTCTAGATGCATTTTTTCGAACCACAGACAATTCAATGACATGCTGTATGTTGTTACTGATTACAGAACAATAACGTTGTACACGTTCCCACTGTTTCGCGAATTTCCGCTTATACAACAAAATATGTCTCGAACACCTAGGCATCACCTTTTAAAAGGTCGTTTCGATTACCGTTTCACTCTCGTTCATGAAGTTTACTTCATCTGTTATGTTATGTGCACGGATTTAGATGGTTTACTGGAAACGGGACTTCGTTTCCGTTAGCAAAAGGACCTCTCCCGCGTGATCTACTGATTTTCGAATGTCCCATTTTGTCACGTGTACATTTCCGGCTTGAGAGCAAACAGCATTAGTCGGACTCGTCTCCACCAGCCAAGGAACTATTTGATGCTACAGTAGGTATGTCAGGACGCGCCCAGAGAGGAAAAAGAGCACACGTGCAGAGAGTGACGCATCCCCAAGTTCACCATCGGTACGACACGTCCACAAAGCAGGTGAGTTGGCGGAGCTCACCAAACACGGTTTAGCAAAATATGACCAGCGTAGTGGGCCTAAGATCGTTCACGACCGGAACACCACCATTGACTGTACAGAACGAACAAGTGAACGACCATATTTGGCCATTTAGTCATCCTATATATTTACGCAGACGCCCTGTATGTTTTGTCCTGGCAATACAGCAGTGTCCCCAGTTCTCTGTCTTCTCCCTATCACGTAGTCTGGCAGGCTCAGTGCAGGCGTAACCAATAGATGGCTACCCACGTTACAACAAGGTGCCTGTTTGATGAGTAGAACATAAGGTTGACGGAAACTCGGGGACTGTGCCTACCTGATGAGCCCCAAGAAGGGCAAAACCGGTCGAGGGCTGTCGAAGAATTTTCAGCAACCTTGTGAGTAGTTTCGTTTATAAAAATATACAGCGATCTCTCGAATATCGTGTCAACTGAAACATGAGGCGGCCTGTGTGCAGCACATTCACATTGAAGAATATCATAAACGGGAGATTCAGTTGAGTCTATCGTGAAAACCAAATCGGTTCGCAAATGACTGTATTTCTCGAAACCTTAGCCTTATATTTGGCGACGGAAGATGTATGACGTCGTGCCTTCAGGCTGCTCCTGAACCCAACTGTGAAAACCTCGTTAGTCAGACGTCGGCTGATCACAGTACGAAATGCGTGCATGTAGTCCAAAATCCGGGGCAAAATAGCTGTCCACTTTCCCAGTTTTCAAATTGACATTGTTGCAACTGATGCGGTCCTGTACGACGTTACAACGCAAGGCGTTACACATCTGGGCATGTTTCCTAATCTCATTGAGTTCTTAATGTGTCTTGCGGAACCTTGTTCGAAGAATGTTCGTCCGCAGGAATGCCTTGCCTGT
>NW_008751953.1:115475-152899 GCF_000715545.1 Opisthorchis viverrini
AGTTGTCAGTATTTACTGAAAATTCGAGAACGTGTCCATCCATCACTGTTCGTATTTCATTGCTGCACTCAATCAACGCAGTCAGTCTCATTATCATTGTAAACACACTACCCAGGGGGTCTACTTGTACTTCAGCTGAGCGGACGAATTATCAAGGGTTTGTCAAGAAATGCTGCAAACTGTAACTGTTTTACCCCAGAACGTAGATTTTCACTTTTGCGTCACGCTTGCTGTACACTGACTGATCAGTCATGTGTTGACCAGGACGTCAGTCGTCATGATACCGAATAATCAGAAGCGTTAGGCTACGTCCTAGCTTACGGAAACCGTGACATAACCTTGTGAAAAACAACCAAGTCCACGTGACCATCAGGCGCAAATAACCGTTCCCAACATGAGACAAAGCCGATCACGCGAAGAGAGCATGCAATAGCCGATGGGCGAAAACAACCTTGTGAGGAACGACCTTCATTCCTATTGGTCAGTTTGTGCGCGTGCAAACCGCGCATCCGAACTGGCTTTGCTATCACACCGAGTGTTATTTAAGGCCGTGAACGCGACTCCGCACCGTACTCCACCAAAATGGCGCTAGCTACCAACAGTCCGGCGGACAGCAAAACGCTTCTAGCGAGATACTATAGCCTGCCGCAACCTGAAGACAAAATTCAGTTGATGTATATTTGGATCGATGGGACAGGCGAGAATTTGCGCTGTAAAACGATGACTGTGGATCAGGAGCCAATGACTCCTGAAGGTGAGTGATCCCTGTACCGTATGGTAGTATGTAAGCCGAACTTTGCGTACACGTGGTCCTCACTAAGGAGAGGTATTACTGTTGAACTGACCTGCCATATTATGCACGTAAAAATGCATTACGTCTAAACGTAATGCATTACTCATGGGGTTGCTGAAAGCTCTTCGACAACCCACGACCGATTTCGCCCTTCTTGGGGCCCATCAGGTAGGCGCAGTTCCCGAGTTTACATCAACTTCACGTCCTAGTCGAACCCGAATTGTACGAGATTATCGGAATACACTCATTTGACGGGAGATTCACCTGGAACCCAGCTGAATCTCATCGTTTAGAATGTTGAGGGACTGAATATGCTGCAAAAAGGTCGCATCATGTTTCAGTTGGTACGATATTGAAGATAGCGCGATACATGTGTAGACGCAATACATTACTCATAGGGTTGCTGAAAATTCTCCGACAGTCCAGGACCGGTCTCGCCCTTCTAGGGGCTCTTCAGGTAGGCGCAGTCGTCTAGTTTCCATCAACCTTGTGTTCTACTTGAAAATGAGAGAATAAGCTGGGTTCCTGTTGAGTCCCCTGTCAAAATCAAATTGGTTTGCAAATGAGTGTGCTTCGGTAAAACTGCCTTACTTTATCGGTGCACTCAACACAATCTCATCCAAACTTTAAGTGATTTATGATCCGATTATGTGAACAGGTTAGCTCATTCTGGTCATAGGAGTTATGTGAGACAGTCTAAGCGGTGGTTCTCAAGTTCCTTTCAGTGAGATTTCGATGGCAATGCAGACCAGAGTTTCGCAGGCGCAAGCTTCAATTTCGAGTATTTGTCACCTCACGTTTGGATCAAGCAAATTTTATCTATCCAGTTGAGTTGGTTTTAACACGAAACTTAGCTGAATCCCAGTTGAATCTCGTTTGTGATTCAGTTACGACGTGCCGCTAAATGACTACGAACTGGTAAGGGAAATTTTGGAGCAAATCGCTTAGCTCAGCGAAGAGAACAATTTTGGTTCTTGAAGTACAGCCCCCACAATCTCCGCGTCGTATTTCCAACACTTTAATGACCATGGATGTACCCAAGTGTACTGTTTGATTTGCACTGTACAATTTCTGTTCATTCGAAGCTGACCGTGGCTGCTTCAATTCTGAAGAACTTTCAGCCGTCTTCAAAATTACTTCATTTGAATTGCACTGTGCTCTGCTTCTCTTCATCCTTAGCCTGTGTGGTATGGGAGATACACACAGAGTGGCGTTTGGTCGAAAACTAAATTCGTCTGCTTTGGGTCGAATGCCTTCCAAGTGGCTAGAGGTGTTTCGCAACCCTTGGGCCGACATTTTAGTCTGGGTTCAGTCAGTATAGAACACTGTCTGTACGAGATGGCTCAGTAGTTTGAGCGCAAATTTGCTGACCGAAAGATCCGTGGTTCTAACCCGACCTCTGCATCCCGACTTCCACTGCCTAAGCTTGGGTAACCTGACAGTATCCCAGCCTTCGTACTTCCTTCGGATAACATGGCAGATAGGTACCGAAGGGGTGTTACAGCTGAACGATTATTACCAGTTGACTGAATCGTATTTGGTCCACCCGATCTGACTGAGAGTTGAAACTGAGAATGCAGCTTTGAGAAGATCGAGAGTCGAAAACAGCTGCAGACAGCCCTCCACTCGGAGCCAGAGAATGGAAACCGTATTATTACAAGCTATTTTGACGGCATTGTGAAGGGGTTCCCAACTGAGATTTCGTACTATCAGTGGAGCCTATCTCTACTGGAAAGATGAGAAGCATTGTACAACTGTTTCCTCCCTATTTTAATTATCAGCTGTGCACATCTGACAAAGCTCAAACCCGCCAGTGAACGCTTTATCGTTCGTCCACGAATGACTGAACAGCCATATGATTAGGTCTCGCAAACTACTTCGTTCTTACTCGATGGAGTGGTGGTAAACTTCAGGGGTTGGCACTGGGTGGTTATTATTACTACTACTAATCAGTATCAGTAGTATTAACACTAATAATGGTGGCACTCCCGGTCAAAACAGAGTCAAACTATGAACCATACTTAACCGGTGGTCCTGCTGTATTTGCACCCACATGCAAAGTTCCTGGAATATCATGATGCTTGCCAAGAAGGTGCGAAAGGCTACTTACACAAATTCAGTGACCTCATGAATAAGTGCTTCTATGTGCAGCCGTGTCTTGGAAAACCGTGTGATCCTGTTGCAGCCCTTTAGGTTATCAGAGTGTCATACGAGTTAGTAAGAGTAAGGCAACATCTGTCTGAAATCGATCAGCTGGTGCCATCGTAACGACACTCTCTTCATGGCTTTGAACAATCCTTTTAGATAGCCATGGTTTTTTAAGATAATAGATGCAAGAAATTTTGGAAGTCCATCGCCGATGCCCTGATCTCAAAATCTCATATTTTAACCTCAGTCATTATGAAAGTGTGACTGTCCCACTGGCGTGCCCCTGTACATTACCGAAGCCCCACATAAATAGTATCATTAGACCACACCTTGTCAACATTAGCATCTAAGGAGTACAGTAACTAGTCGGGATTCACTGTCCCGTATCTTGAGTACCAAACCGTAGTTTCGAGGTACCTGTTTCATTCTACTTCGTACCAAAGAACGAAAATTGTTGACATAGATCCCAAGGTTTCATTTTCGTCAAGAATGTTGTAGCCAGTTTATAGCGGTTTCCTCTCAAAAGAACAATAGCGCTCCTTTTTGGAAGTCCAGTGGATGATATTCAAGTGGGCGATGGGAACCATAGCGCCAAACTGGGCTGTTGATGGGTAGAGTACTTATCGGAATGGTAGGAGGCGACCGAGTTCCAGACAGACTTCGCACCATACTGACAGTCTATTCCTGCGATTAAAACGGCCGTTTCGCCAAACATGCAAACGTAAATAAACAAAACCACAGTATGCTTGAAGTTATGGGTTCCTGTGATTTTGTGCAGCTAAGCGGCATGTGTCCAACCTTGTAAACAACGATCGAAAAGTGCATGCAATAAACTAAACGAGCGGAGACGTATTGGTTATAAAAATAGCTTTGTCTCACGATCTATTGATCCGGATTCTCGTGCGAGTATCCGATTCACCCACGTATACACAAAGGGGGTGGGTGGGTGCGTGCGGTGAGGGTGAATTTACTCGGCTACGGTGTTTCATGTTTGTTTATTAATGCTGAACTATTAGGTGTAAAGAATAATCATATGGATTATGTATACTGAACAACAACAATAGGGCACTTTACACAAAATCGCTTTGTTACGGTAGACGAATAGGGGAGAGGATGGAATAGATGAGAACCTAAGCAAAACTATTTGGGTTAGCACAATAGTCTTAGTGGATACTGGAGACAATTATCGTATCTGGTTGTCGGTTTCTCATTACAGCTTGTTTGTCAAATCCGGAGATGGTTATAGAGTTGGGAATGTTTGTAAGAAAGTGATTCGGTTTGGAGACGGCAATAACACACGACAGACAGTTAAGCACGCAAAGGGTTAGGTGGCACACTACTCATAAGGTTGCTGAAAATTCTTCGACAACCCACGGCTGGTTTCCCACTTCTTGAGACTCATCATGCAAGCGCAGTCCCCGAGTTTCCGTCGATCTTATGTTCTACTTGAAATCAAATTGCACGAAATTCCCGAAATACACTGGTGCAGCACATTCAGTTGCCTGGATACATCACAAACGAGAGACTTAGCTGGGTTCCATCTGAGTCTCTCGCAAAACCAAATTTCTGTGCAAATGAGTGTATTTTATGGGTTAAGTGACTTCAGTTTGGCGCTCATGCATCCAAGCTGTTGCCTTCAATGCATAGCTCCCCTCCCAACCCCTCCCAACTTTACAGTCCACCTACAATATTTACACACTGATTTATCAGCTCCCGCCTCTAATGCGCAGCTACCTACCCCACCTCCCCGAATCATCGGTGAACGAAACTGTGGCAGCTACAACCATGTACGACCAGTACGCGGTTATTACAGTTGAGAATGATGATGATAATGATTTTGGTAAAATGTATGCATACTTCCGGCAAATTCGCACGTGTCGATTATTTCACCTAGTGATCAGAAAGGGTCAATATGACGTGAAATTTCCTTGGTGCCTGGCTCTATGCGTCGAGAACTCCTTGCTCACCAGGATGAGGAATAGAACTATTTCCCGAATAACTCGTTTCACTAGTCTACTGCGTGACATTCCTTGTCTTCCACTCATCCTACCAGATTGTCGATGGTGGAACTTTGACGGAAGCAGTACAGGACAAGCCGAAGGTTCAAATTCCGATGTCTATCTGAAGCCATGTGCCCTATTTCGGGATCCGTTTCGGGGCGGCAAAAACAAACTGGTTTTGTGCGAAACCTTCACCTACGATATGCAGCCACACGGTACGGCTTTTATGCTATTATCTTTCATCATGCTCGTACAATGTTGTTTAATTTTAATGTGAACCAGTGTCATTCATCCTTTGGGCAGCTTCTCTAGACAGAACAATTTAGATTGTTTACAGAGGCAGGACGTAAACACTTGGGACAGACCGTTCTGAATCACGCAAATCGACGTTTGCTTAGGGCATCTTAATTAAGCTGGTGAAATTTCCCAGCGATTCCACCACTGCGGTTTAAAATATTCTATTGGTTTACGCCTGATGGAGACATCGAACCTGACGAGACACTAAGCTTCATTCAGTAGACTGAATCGAATTCCTTTTATTGGTGGTTTCCTAGGGAAACCATACATCTGTCATGTATTTCGGTCGATCGCTAGCCACGGGATACAACACAATCAGCCCGATTAGGTTCATCGGACCGGTCGACACCTCTCCCGATTAATGGAATTGAACGCTGTTAGAAGAAATCTAAAGGGTATTTAGGTTAGTTTCCAGAGTATGTCGTGCTGTTCCAGACAACTGGCATGTCGCAGTAGCGTCGTTTTTTATTAGTAGTGGCCTATAATCTATTCATTCAATATTTCAGCCACCAACCACCGACATTTATGCAATATCGTCATGGAGAAAGCCAAAGAATTTGAACCGTGGTTTGGCATCGAACAAGAATATGCTATGATGGATACCGACAGCTACCCACTACAATGGCCAAAGAACGGTTTTCCTCAGCCACAAGGTGAGTAAAACGTGACAAGCTCATCAAGCTTTCAAAAAATGCCGTTCTTTGTGTGTCTAGTGTCATTCAGAAAGACTTTATGTGGGGAAAGTTAACTCATCTTTTGTACGCATTAAACATCTGAGTGCAAGACTGGTGGCGATGATCAGGTGATCGCTACTGATGCGTCAGTTTGCCTTTTATCTAGGAATATTGAGTGTGTTTTTTCACGTTGTTTGGCTCTGATTTCTAACTGGTAGAACTGCTTTAACAAACAGTTGAAGGGTTAAACAATTTTCTCAAGGCTTCTCATGCTGGCTCATCCGTACATAGTTCGAGTCTCAGGGCTAACAAGTGTCAGGCGGGACGAAATGATTGTCCACTGTTTCCCTGCTTACTTTCACCAAAAACTATCAACTTTACCCGTGTGTGTAGCACGGTTCATGTTCTCTCTTTAACATAGAAACTGACCGCTGTTAAGCATCTAGAGTGCGAAATCGATATTTACAAAACGCGGAATATACTCATTTGAGTTAGTGTTAACAAGAGACTCGACTGAATGTCAGTTGAATATCTTATTTATGCTATTGTGCAACACAAAGTCCGTTTCTCATTTCATTTGGTACGATATTCGAGATATTGCAGTCTACTTACTTGGTGAAACACACTACTCATAAGGCTGCTGAAAACCCTAGGAAAGCCCACGACTGGTTTTGCCCTTCTTGGGGCTCATCAGCAACACTTAGTCCCCAAATTGAAGAATAGCACAAGCGTGTACTCCATCTGTCCTCATGCGCGGGCAAACCTTTCGCCTGCATATGAGTGTTAGTTGTAGGCCAGCTAGTTGTTGGCCTGTTCGCCCAGCTTGGCGGTTTGTTTGCAGACGTTTCGTCACCAATCATCGTGGACACTGTCGGTGCATGGTGATGATGTTCCCACGATTCGTGACTGCGCTCAATTAACCACGCACCGAGGATAATCTCTCGATTGATGATAAAGTGTCCGGACGCAAATGTAAAACTCGGCAGCCAGGTTAACAGTCAACCTGATCTACGACCAATTAGCGCTCCCGAGCAACCAATATTTCGACAAATGAGTGTGTTTCAACAATTGTGTAGAGCACGGTAAACAACACTTGCTGATGCCGTGTTAGTTACAGGAAGCTAAAGGTAGTCGGGCTTCTGGTCTTGTGACAGCTCCAAGCGTATCGGGCAGCACGTGACCGACCGAGTGATTAGAAGCAATAGTCAATTCAAAGTCGAAAATCACGTGACAAGCTGCGCGCGCGCGCTCGCGTCACAACTTTGTTGTGGTAAAACGAATGAAATTTCAACAAAAGAGCTACGATTCATTTATGTTCAAGGTCCAAAACCTCGATTAGTCATCTTTCTTAGGCTGTGCTTACCAGTGAGGTGAACAGATGATTGTGATGAAATGTTTTAGCACCTATCGATTGTTGTTCTGTTTGACGAGTTTGGCAAACGTTTTGTTCGGTGGCCAAAATACAACCGGACAAGCTTGAAGTTAGGGGTAATCTGTTTTGGATGTGCTTGTAAGCCTGAATTAAGGTGAGCGGTTGATGGTAATCCACGTTTGCATGTTGTATTCCTGTCCATGATGATTAGGTTGATGATTCGTTTTCCCGTCGCAGGGCCCTACTATTGCTCTGTTGGAGCTGGCAAGGCACTGGGGCGAGACGTACTGGAAGCACACTATCGCGCTTGTCTCTATGCCGGAGTGGAAATTTGTGGTACTAATGGGGAGGTCATGCCCTCACAGGTAACCTATTCAGACATGATTCGGGTGTGCTTGTGTTGTTAGTTGATTATGCTACTGTTGTGGCATGGCGCACTGCCTGTTCTTCGAAATTACTCGTTTGTTTTATTTGCTCCTCGTTCGTCCGACCTATGCCTTTATTTACCTCATGTTTTGGCAACCTGACAACTAGTTTTCACCTCGTTGGAAAGAGGATAAGAAACGCACACTGTTGGTAATCCCGTAGGTGAGGTCACAGTAGTAACTGGGCCAAAGCTCTTCAAGTGCTTGTGCGCCCACAAAAATCAGCTAACGTAAACTATGACTTGGTAAATACTAAGTAGCTCAGAACTAGGCTTCACAGTCTAGTTGCGATCTGACTTCCCACTTGATAAACGGTTCTGGTTTTGACGAATGTCTGACTACCAGCTCATTCAAGTGTGGATCGCTTACCGAAGAGTATGGTTCTCGAACATTCGCAGAATTGTGTCCCGTAGCAACTCGCTGTTTGTCACAGGGAAGTTTCGCTGCTTGGGACGTTTGTAAATGGTATGAAACTGGTTCAACTCTGATCACTTTCTTTACATGATAATTGATCGCATCGCTCCTTTCTATGACCACCACAGGACTCGCTGTATAATTCTTTGACTCGAGAGTATAAATCGCTTCTGTGTAAAGTCAATATCATGGACACATTGACTCAAGGAACTGACAAGAACTGACCGCGTCAACGAAATCTGCTCTACATTCATTCAGAGGGTTGTAACCACAACCGTAATATGCCAGAGTTTCTTCGGTAGTATGACTTCACTAGGGACAGGAGAGCATCTGGACTCTATAGAGTAGATTGCATAATTTCGTTGCGAGTTATGTTGACTAGCTCAGATTTGCCTATGTAATGATGATGAGGAAGCGAAAAGGATTTCTTTGTACAACTGAACATTCTCGTTCCATCTGTGGATGTATTCCGTCAGTTATTGACGAATGATTGATATTGCTATTGCAATGAGAAACACCATAGTTCCTCGTCAGTCTTCGAAATCCTGTATGAAAGATGGTACACTCACAGTGTTTATCGTACATGTTCCAAACCAGTTAGTTCATCGTTAGCACCACCCAGTCAAGGAAAGTCTCCCTAGTTTTCTCTGCTTCTTGTTGCTATTGTTGCTAAGACGCGTGGCTTGCGGTAAACATTAAATCTTCCTTGCTTAACAATGACCTCGTCTTGTGTTCAGTGGGAATTTCAAATCGGCCCATGTGTGGGTGTTGCAGCCGGTGACCATCTGTGGATGGCGCGTTTTCTCCTGCACCGAGTAGCCGAGGATTTTGGCGTCGTGATCAGTTTTGATCCTAAGCCCATGCCCGGTGACTGGAATGGGTCTGGGGCGCATACAAACTATTCCACAGCCTCAATGCGTTCTAAAGAGACGGGCATGAAGTGAGTCTGCGCAGCTTGTCCCCAGTTTTTTTTCCGAAAATTCTTCCGGATAGCAACATTGGTTTGGGATGGCAAATAGCAAAGCTTAGAAAATCACTTCCTGACACATTTTGGTACGTTTATCTCGTTGGTCCACTGATTAAAGCTCTGAGAGGGGTGGGGTAACTCGCTTCCTAAGTTAGATATTTTCAGAGATGATGAGAGACTACTTCCAGGATTCGTGAGCAGTTTACATGTTGAAATGTGGTTTCTCAAATTAAAAAAATAATAAATTACTAAACTGATTTTCTAGACTGGTAGCTGGCTAGAGCCATTAATGGATTTCAGCTGAAGCCTCTAGTGATTTCTGCAATGCACTACTCATAAGGTTGCTGAAAACTCCTCGACAGCCCACGACCGGTTTCTCCCTTCTTGGGGCTCATCAAGTAGAACATAAGGTTGACGAAAACTCGGGGACTTGATGAGCGAAACCGGTCGTGGGCAGTCGAGGAGTTTTCAGCAACCTTATAAGTAATGCATTACAAAAATATATATGTATCGCGATATCCCAAATATTGTAGTGACTGGAACATAAGGCGGCCTGGTGCAGCACATTCAGTTGCCATCTTCTAGACAGAAAAACCAATCGTAAATGGACGCATGTTGTTCTTAGGCCAGGTCTTCCACCTGAAGCGACTGGTTAGAACCGCTCCCATCAGTAATCACCTGGGTGTTAATTTATCCAGGTGTATTACAACTGCGAGACTAACTGGTTGACATGCTTCACTACTTTACCTCCTTGGTTTTTATTTCTTTCACCATTTGTTCACTTATACTCGGAAACTTTCACCCCCTTGCGTTGTCCGTTGTGTCTCAGTCAGATGCCCCGTTTGAATGGGCTGCTCATTCGAATCACCAGCCGTCCATGCAACGCGAACATAGCTCAGAAATCTCTCTGACATTTGAGTGAAATAAATAATAGACCAGAGAGTCCGATTTGGTAGACACAAACATGGTGCGTCCTTACATTGTGTGACGGATTGATTTGTTTACTTCTCATTCGTAGTGCAATCTAATCTAGCCAATCAACTCCATCGAGTTTGTACTATTTCACGGTCACAGCCTGTTTTTCGTTTGCTTCAGTTAGTGTTCTAGTTCGGATAACGAGACATGTTTAGGTGGCAGATGAGGGAAATAGCTTGCACGTGCCTAAACCCACCAATGGGCTATCGGTCACGTGAAAACAAGCATCACAAAGTCAACGGACGCATCTTCGAACACGGGGCCTATCGCAATCACACCAGATTCACGTGATACTGACAGGGGCACGTGAGTGTTCATCGTAGATTTAACTGTAGTTTGTTGCTGATCCAGTTCCACTTACTACATGCCTCGTAACATTCACGAAAGGATGATGGATAAGAGTTTAACATTTTTTCATTGGTTAAACCATCCTATCTTCATATCCTCTTAACTGCATAGCCACATTACGTTTTTGTCAATCGTGTGGAATGTGGGTATTATTCTACAAAGATGTCCTCAAGAATGGAAACAAGTCGGGGGCTGAGTAGAATTCACATCATAGTCACTCAGTATGAAGTGTGGTTTCAAGGTCATTGATTGATGGAGGGACTTTTACGACCGCAACTAATCAGCCAGAAGAACACGACTTGTGGCGCGACATCTTGGATAGGGAGGATATAACGTCGAGGTCATCTCTTGTTATGGATTTGCACTTGTACTGAAGAAATTTCGGTTAGATGTCACATAAAGAACAGATATATAGATAAGAACTATACTAACATCACTAATTACGAGTAGAACACCTGATCTCTTCTGGTTGTGTAGGTTGTTTGGAATTTTCACCCACTTCATTGTTGTAGAGCCCGTACCATTCCCTCTAATGCTTGTTAACTCCCAGGCTCTCATTAGTGCACCATAGGTCTTCAGATGTTCGACAATCGTTATCTCAGTACCGTAGCTCGTGTGGGCTGGTGTCGGCGTATCCGTAACGAGACAGTTAGAAAGCGCGTTTTCGGTTGTGCAACGGGTACTTCCATAGAAGAATGTGTCCAGCACCAGAAGTTGCGTTGGTTGGGGCATGTGTTGTGTATGCCTAACCATCGTTTGCTGAAGAGAGTGCTGTTTTTTATGCCCAATTCAAAGTGGCGAAAGTAGAGAGGCTTCCAACCCTTGACCTTGCAGAGGTGTACGAAAGAAATAGCGAAACGTTTGGGTGCTGTTGATGGTACTCGCCTTCCAGGATGGGGACCGCGTTATCCTCATTGCGCCTGGTCGGAGACGCTGCAAGATATGACTGCCAACCGATGTCGGTGGCGATCTTGTTGTCAGTTTCTAATCAGATTGCCCGAACGAGTATTTGGAGGTGTAGGCATCTTGGAATGACTATAGTAAGCCAGCACTAAGACCGTTTCCCATTCGTCGTTATTCTTTTCTTCACAATAAGAATTTCAAATAAGTCATGGTTGTACGGCAGCGAAGCATCGGTGTTGAACACATTTGAGCTCAAGTCACATAACTGCTCTGTATATTTCTGGAAGCAATTTTCACTCTCAGCAGGGTAGATTGGTACACTTTTCGGTTTGTCTGTTAGGTACCACGATATGATCATAGATAAAAGATCAGTTGGGAAGCACCACCAGAAAGTGTGTATAATAAACCGCGTTAGGACGATCAATTGAACTACATGGTGCACATGGTCCAGTGACGTTATTTCGAAAGTCCAGTTTATCTGGCGTAATTAGTTTGTGAAAGGTTTTTTTATGAGGTAGCCAAAAGAAGTAACCGATCGGGTAACTGTTCGAGTCCCCTAGAAACGTGCAACCTGCTTTAATCTGTGCACGAATAGCAATGGGCCTGTGTAGATTTTTGGCCACACTAGTCGCAGTTATCCGACGTGAATTGAAGTGCCTTTCGATCCTCAATGACTTTTGTCACCTGGGCTGGGTTCGCACTTCAGAGGTCGATTAGCAAAGAGGATGTGACCAGCGAATATACACTCGTTTGCAAACTAATTTTTTTTTCGAGAGACTCACCTGGAACCCAGCTGAATCTCTCGTTTGTGATGTTCTCAGGCAACTGAGTGTGCTGCACCAGGCCGCCTCATGTTTCAGTCGCTACGATATTCGAGATATCGCGATACATGTATATCTTTGTAATGTGCTACTCATAAGGTTGCTGAAAACTCTTCGACATCCCATGACCGGTGTCGCCCTTCTTGTGGCTCATCAGGTAGGCGCAGTCCCCGGGTTTCCGTGAATCTTATGTTCTACTTGAAACTAAATTGCACAAAACTGGTGAAATACACTAATTTGCAAACTATTTTGTTTTTTTTCGAGAGACCCACCTGGAACCAAGGTGGATCTCTGGTTTGTGATAGTTGCTGATCAGTTAGCAGTTTTCTTTTAAACTGCTGACCAAACCGGTCAACTTCACACATTTTATATTATCCTCGATGGATGTAGCATCTGACCATTACTACTACTATTACAGTTATCATTACTAAATTTAATTTGCCTCCATATAGGGCGATTGAAGAGGCTGTCACCAAACTCGCACTCCGTCACATGGAACACATTCAAGTTTACGATCCCAAAGGTGGGGCGGACAACAGTCGCCGGCTGACTGGTCAACACGAAACCAGTAGTATCTATGGTTTTTCTTCCGGTAAGTAATCAAGAGGTATTTGCGAATACAGTGTGGTGATCGACGAGCTACCCTGCCTGACAGATTTTTGACAAAACCTGGTATTTTCTCTCTCCTCTCCAGGTGTGGCCAATCGAGGCAGCAGCATCCGAATCCCACGTCAAGTTGCCGAGGACGGCTGCGGTTATCTTGAGGACCGTCGCCCGTCTGCGAATTGTGATCCTTACTGTGTGACTCGAATCCTGGTTGAAACAACGTGCCTGTGATTGTGCTGCGGGATAAGCGAGGTTCAGTTGCTTTCCGTCAGGGTCATGCCAATTGTGTTCACAACTATGGTTTCCCGGTTCGCCCATGGACATTGTTTTTTACTCATTCTGAAAAATTTCTTTAGAACTCGTGCTATTAACTTGTCATTGACTAGCGAAATCATTTCACAATGCAGCAGGATTTTGGTAACCAGGTTACCGGTAGTTAGTTGTGTCATGTGTGCTTTCATCTATTTTTTGTACCGAAAACTACTCTGTCCATCGCATCGCTTACGTAGAAAAAAGCATCATTTTTATGTTCAACACAGCCTTGTTCTTTTCGATTAAAAGGGCATTGTACCCTAGTTTAATGACGCTCGTTGATGAAAACTTCGGGGTACTCATCAGGTAATAGTGAGTTAGGTGCTTTTGACTGCTTCTGACTCATACGGTTGGGCTCAAGGAGCATTCAAGTTCACCCGTCAAACGACGGCTTGACAAAAATGATCTATAGGTGAATGGATACTTTGAATTTTTAGTCCTGCGAGAGATATCAGCCCAAAAAAGCGGCGACGCTTCATCAAAATATCGATTGTTTTGTTTTCGAGATTTCCACCTCATCTCCAAAACGAGGGTCCTATCCCATTAGTTTTATTGATATTAAATGTTTGAAAACTAGCGAATATACACTCATTTGCAAACTAATTTGTTTTCTTCGAGAGACTCACCTGGAACCCAGCTGAATCTCTCGTTTGTGATGTTCTCAGGCAACTGAATGTGCTGCACTAGACCGCCTCATGTTTCAGTCGCTACGATATTCGAGATATCGGGATACATGTATATCTTTGTAATGTACTACTCGTAAGGTTGCTGACGAATTTTCGGCAACCTTACAAAGATATACATGTTTGAAAACTACTTTCGTGAACATCTTTTCGAGGGAAAACAGTCAGTTTTTCATTTCCATCATTGTTAATAAGTGGAAACCTTCTCATGGTTTGCACTTTATCCATTTGGCCTCGTTCAGCCTTTCGCTACGTAGCATGCTTTAAATCGATACCAAAGATTACGTTCATTTCATCAAATGGGTTTCCTACATCATTGTGAGTTTTTTCTATCCCTTAGTAATGTTGCCCGTCACGTGTTTGTTTACCGTTACGGCGAACACGCAGCATAGACAGTGCACTGTACAGGACGAACAATGAGCAGATATGCACGTACCACATGATGTAGCGAACAAAGTTTATCAAAAACTTGGATTGTCTTGACGTTATAGATCTTCATCTGTCCCATGCATTCGCAACATGTGTTGGCTGACTTCAACCGTTCTGATTGCCCATTGATTTTATTGCCGAAATGGCATAAAGCCTAAGGATTTTTTGCACCTGGATGGACGAATTGGTTATTAACCTAGAAACCTGGAAACCAAGACGGAATTGCTCCATCTTTTATTCTAGTAACACGTGGGGGGGTGAAAACGGTTTCAATCGGTGTTTGGGAAATTAGCTCCTTGTCGTCACAATGACAGCCGTTTTTACCTGAACCAGTGACGTGGACGTTGCATAACTTGTTGTTTTTATCTGACTGCTTTTTGACGGTAATAACGTCATGGGAAAAGACTGGCGTCCGACACCTGAGCTAACTTCTTGCTTTATTCCGCATTCGTTAGCGTTGAATGAGTTTATTCGTCAATGCTCAAACTTTCCGAGATTAATTGGCGATCACGACAAAAAAGTCAGATAATATATTATCTCTCTAGGTCAATCTTAAGTGGTTAATGTTGTGTCGTCCGGAGGTAACCCGTCAACTCGCGTAAGGAAGAAGCCAAAGTCGAGCACAGGAACAGGTCTTTTTTTGTCGCTAAATAATGCGGTTATATACATCGGAAAATGGGTTAATATATCTTCCCCATCAGGATTAAAACCATAGTACTTTTGCTTGCTGGCTGGGACAACCTCTTTTGTATTGTCACAGTTTACCTGTCTCGGGGAAAACACATGTCCGATAGTCATCATCATTCTGATAGACCAATCAGAACAGGTCACGTGACTGAGGTGGACAGTATTCCTTTGGGAAATTTGAAACACTCTCTCCTTTTATTCATCTCATTAGGGTCGATAGAAGACATGCTGCGATATGTGGACATTTACTATCTTAACTCGTGGACGCAAAGCCTTCAAGTTAAATTGGAACGGGTCTGTGACGCCACATGCAATTTTAGTGAGTGGTACTCATATTCTAGGCATGCACACATCTAATTACGCTTACTTGCACAACATCACTGAGGACTCACAAATAATTGCAATGTATGCCCAGGCCCACATCAACAAAGCTCGTAACACCCTATGCTTTAATGCGATTGTTCGTGTTCACCAATCCGATAGTTTTCTTCTACCTCCTGAAGACATGGATTGGACCACACCCGAATGCTTATTGATCAGCTGGCTGTTAGTCTGTTTGCGGAACTTGTAAAGTGGCCTTCTAATGTTTCGTCACCAGTCGAAGAGACATGGGTAGGGCTTGGTTGGGCGGACTAATAGTGTCTCCTCAACTGGCGAAGAAATGCTTGCTAACCGACTGCCAAGTTAGTCAAACACATTAACAGTCACATGACCGAAAACCCAAAAAAATACCTGAGCTGCCAGTTATTCGAACATGAACCAAGCATTTGTTCACTGATGTTGCAAAAAGACTAGCTGCACTCAAGGATAACCTCTTTTTCTAAATTCAAGCCCGTCCGGTTTTATTACTATATGATTAAACATAGACCTGGGAATTCCGAAATCGGTTAGTGCACAGGAATGCGAGTTCGGTGCAAAATAACCCATACAAATCGTCCTCGTTTCTGCTTATGTGGATGCATGTTCACGCGGCTGAGTTGGCCTACCATGGACGTCACTCAGCCAACGAGGCCAACACGGATGTCTGGGCAGCTAGACTCGGAAGCTGACTGATGGGCTTGTCAGAGCGATAGACAGGTGGGACGTTGCCACAGCAACAAAAGCGGAGCACGCGCATCTGATGCTTTTGACAACGTGTGCTGAATCAGATCAGTATACATCGATAAAAGCCTGAGCGTCGCGGCGCGGTCACTGAACGCCTTGAACGATCATGTTCACTTGTTGTCAGGCCGGTAGGTTCTCAGGGTGAAGGATAAACCCCAGAGGACTGGAGACTTGTGCAACATCAAGAAGAGCGGCATAACTGGCTAAGTGACGGATAGATTCTTGCGATCTTTTCCAGATAAGCCCTGCCACTAATGCAAAAAGTGCATATGCGAAAAGTTAAGCCCCGCCACTTTTTGCCAGCTCCAGCACACCTTGACCGCATCTAGGCTCATTTTGTGCAAAAAATTTCTCCGTTAGGAAGGAAAGCCTTAAATGAACTTTCTGACGCTTTCATGACAAGGAGACGGCAATATGTTTTTTGCGGCGGCCCACATCTACACGTCGAGACTGATGAAACGCTAATATCTCGCTGTAAAAACCACGCAGGGCGAGTCCCTCCCCAGCAGTGGATTTTTGGAGGGATCTGCAGGGAAACTAAAGAGGTGTTCATGTATGCAGTGCCAGATCGAACTGCGGCCACTTGGACACGATCCAGGCTTGCACCGCTCCCGACTCAATCATCATCTCCGATACGTGGGCAGGCATCCAAGGAATGGAAACGATGATTGACATGAATTCTACTCATGAAACGGTTAATCATAAGGAAAACTTTGTGGACCCAACGACTGGAGCTCACACACAAACCACTGAATCTCTTTGGCACGTCTACAGGATGCAGAATAAGCGCCAATGCGGCACACACCGATCTTTAGTGGAGAGCTACTTGTGTGAGTTCGTTTGGAGGCAAAGGTACCGAAAAACGGACCTTTTCATGCAAATTATTAATGACATGTCCCAATTTCATCCTGTTCAATAAAAACTAAAAGTACGAATTTCATATCCTCTTTTTTCTAATCTTTTTTTGGATGGCGGGGGTTAATTTTTTGGCGGGGCTTATCTGGGAAAGATCCGATTCTTGGCTTACCCGGTTGTCTGAGAACTCTGAGACAGTTCGATTGGTGTATGCAAAGAATATAACACAGCTCACGGTATGCCAATCAGAAAATAATGTAACATAGTGGCTACCATCGATCTAGTGAACTCCATTTGGAATGTTTACACATTACTGATTCGGAAAAGTGACCCGCGCTTTTCACTTGGTTTGTGGGTCATATGGCTTGGAGATGGATGGAACAGTGTTTAACTCGCACGCTAAGTCAGTAGACCCTCATCCTCGAGTGGTGTCCAAACCCTGCAGACATAGATGCTCCTGCGTCGAACACAGTAAAAACTCACTATGAGCAGGATTCACCGGACGGAATAATGCTGCACCTTTGTTTTACTCGCTGTGCCCGAATCGTTCGGCAGTAACCGGTTCGGAAATCGGTGGATCGTTTGATTGGCCTGCTAAATCACCAGTCCGTTGACTTTTTTCTCTGGGGTGTGATCGGGACGTACGGTTTACGAGATTAGGCTGAGGGCGCTGAATGACAACATTCTAGTCACATGTAGTGACACTATGCAAGACACTACTTAACTTGGACATCGTAAGCGATTCTTCATTAACGTGTTTTATCCTGTAATTCCCCCCCCCCCCTGTTGTTCAACAATAACGTCTGAAAACAAGTTTCCTTGAAATAAACTCGTATCGAAAATGATGGTGATCTCTGACGGCCTGGATGTTCCTAGCTCGAGCAGAAATCTGGAGTTTAGGGTAGAAGAGCTATACGTTGCGTGTGGTAGTTAAAACCAAGTGGTCTTTCGGTGCAGACATGATGAATTTAGTGTAGTTAAGGAGAAAACAATCGATTCTCCAAAGAGCTTCGGCTATAATTCGCTTAGGGTGATTTCTGTTGAAGATAATGGTCAGGTTTCCTGTCGGTTGATTGACCGGCACGCAGTCAGCTATCATTTGAATCGTATATCATTATCTCACGTCATCCCAATAGGGATCACAGTTCGTCTGGTTTACACCAGCTTAAACTTAATTACCAGAAATCACGTGAAAAATGTTAAGAGCGGGGATACATACACTTTCAAGAAATAGAAATCAATGGAAGGGGCGGGTTGAATGGGGGATAGGTCAATGGGTCACGGAATCAAGTAAGTGACGTAATTGTCAGACAGAATTGTGGAATCGGATGTTTCGTAGGCCAGTTCTAGTTCAGAGGTCACACAAGTTTCTTTTGGATGCAAAGTTGCGGATCCATCAGGCGGATTCCAATCGCCTCTGCGATCGATAGTAGCCTGGTTCTTACCAGTCATGATCAGTTAAGAGGTACGTGGTATATGATGGTGAAGGCTTGCTCCTTGTCTATGACATGACTTGTTTCGGCCATTCGCGCTTAAGCATAGTTTCTTCCAACTACCACTCAGTTGTTAAGCCTCTTGTGCTCCCTCGCAAAACACGAACTCTGTCACAAACACAAGTGAGATTTCTTACACCTAACTCGACGTCAGAAAGTTTCGTACCTTTTCATTGTAAATCCTCGGTAGAATTTTACGATGTTCCAGTTCCCCAAACAAGTATCCAGTCGATCAGTAGGGAAACAAGGTCTCAATTAGGTTTCTAGAACAGTCTAATTGCAGCCAACACTTACCCATTACAGGCAGGATCGTTGTAACGAGGTCACGTTTCATGCGACCCAGCCAGTGGAGACACCGGTTGGATCGGAATGGTCCCCCGAATTTGTAGCTGCTGGCTGCTATGGAAGGCGTTTTTGGTTGGAGTGAGACAGCACAAGAAAGTCAAAATATCGTATTCGCAGTTGCAGAATACATGAATTAAAGAATGATAAATGAATCAAACTGTATCGTCTCCAGAATGATTACTAGGGTTGCCACAATTACCACAGGCTGTGTCCCCACAATGTCATACCCGGACGAGAAAAATGATCAATTACCAGCTCAGCTGTTGGACCTGGTCACAGCTGAACGTCCAAGCGACTCCCACTTCCTGTTAATTGATTTCCATGCTCGGGTTGGCAAGGCCTGTGCTGTATCGTGGGTGGCCGTCTGTGGGTTACGCCTGCACTGAACCTGCCAGACTACGCGATAGGGAGAAGACAGAGAACTGAAGACACGGCTGTATTGCCAGGACAAAACATACAGAGCGTCTGCGTAATGTATGGGATGACTAAATGGCCAAATATGGTCGTTCACTTGTTCGTTCTGTACAGCCAATGGCGATGTTCCGGTCGTGAACACTCTCGGGCCCACTACTCTGGCCGTGTTTGGTGAGCTCCGCCAGCGCACCTGCTTTCTGCACGTGTTGTACCGATGGTGACCTTGGGGATGCGTCACTCTCTGCACATGTACTTTTTCCATGTCTGGGTGCGTCCTGATAGCCTGGGAGACTTGAACTAAGGTAGTGCAATCGGACCAACGAAGGAAAAGCCTGGAGACTACCAATGGTGCGTGCAACATGCGAACTCTGAGTAACAAGCATGTGTTCAAGCTCGCGGCAGATATTACTTATCAGTAGGACTCACCAAACAAGTGAACACGGACACGTAATCGACTGTTAGTGTGTGTCAAATAGATCCCCGTAGTGTGCTGGCCACAAAAGTTATGCTTGGAGCTGAAAGCAATGTGGATTAGACTGTTGCACTGGGGAAGCTAGCACGTCCTTAGGCCAGGTGGACAGCCATTCAAACATAGAAATTTTGCACAGCTCTGACGCAAAAGCTGATTGGTGATTAAGTCTCAAGCACACCAGAAAGTCAGTGGGTCCGATTAGTAACACACAAACACATCCAAAAGCAGCAGCTGTGTATACATCTGGATCAAAACAGGAACGGAGGTTAGAGTGGTTTGATGGGTAAGAATAATCGATATCAGTTCACAAGAAAAAAACAAACTTTCTTCAGTGCACTTTAGCATCTGACACATTCGGAGGCTCGAGAGCGACTCAGGAGAACCAGGATCAAGTTTCTAAAACACCCGGGAAGAAACACCCGAGTAGACGGTGTGAGTAACTCCAGCCGTGGGTGGATAGACGTCGTCAAGAAATTTCGTTACTTGACTAGACGAAATCTGTAGACATAAAATCCAGTATTTTCAGCAGATAGAAGTCAAACAGCCTGGTGAAAAACTTAGCGCCATCAAGAACACACGTTCCGGCTCTTGGCCGATTTCACTTGTACGCTCTGCGTCAAACCCTTCGGATCAAACAGAAAGAATGAATTCAAAAACTGCTTAGTCTCTCAGAGAATAAACCCTGTTGGGTGTGAACACATTTCAATACGAAAGAAGCTCCGTTTTTTGGGCCACATCCAAACAAAACAACTTGTTTGTAGAAGGGGTTCGAAATAAGGGATGCCCGAAATTCCGCTGTTAAGACAGCCTTAAGATAAGCTGAGAAAACCGCAACTTCTATTATAGGTTATGAGAGAACAGGTACACGAAAA
This sequence comes from Opisthorchis viverrini, assembly GCF_000715545.1. Classification (NCBI taxonomy): domain Eukaryota; kingdom Metazoa; phylum Platyhelminthes; class Trematoda; order Opisthorchiida; family Opisthorchiidae; genus Opisthorchis; species Opisthorchis viverrini. Next base: position 135,885 of record NW_008751953.1, read on the forward strand.
AAGATATGGTAAGTGGCCCGAGAAACTTTGAAATGCTGGGAAGCAAGCAGACCATTCGGAAAGGAGTGAATTGTACCAAATGGGCCTCAAACACGTAGGCTTGTACAACATACTGCCGAACGCTCCCTAGTAGTAGCAGCCTTACTTCATCACCAGCGTTCTAACCTGTCTCCTTGAAGGACGTGGATCCACTGTGAGTTCGGTTTTCTAATAACTATTACCTCGATATTTTCACCCTCCAGGACCATTTCACCATTAACCGCGGGGTTAGTGTGACAGCTCCAGCTTATTATGTGTTAGTGGACGGCTCCTGGTAACAGCTACATGGTGCTATACTGAAGGAGACGCGTTATCATGTTGGATCTCGAGGGAATTGATGGATAAATCCGGCACCCCGAGGACAAATACGTAACATGTGCCTGTGCCCATTTGTTGTTCTGGCATGTTCAGACTGGCTGAGGAAGGGGGATTGCGGAACGGTTTGCGTCCACACATTGGTGCCAAGTGCATGCGCACAATACTACAATCGGATACTCTGTTTGTGACTTCCTTTTGTGCGCAGACGTTCAATGGGCCAATCATCATTGACCGGCAAATGTGACTTCAATGCCAGTCACTTAGAGTACTCAGAGAGCACGGCGGCATGCCAACTGTGGTCCGATGAAGTTTTACGATGGTCGACTTCTCATTGCAAGTAAAAGTATATGAAAAGTAAGCTGGAACACGAAAAGCAAGTCAAAGCTCACTTAACAGTACACTCATAAAGACTCATCGTTTCACACCGTAGTAGCACGGAGCACGTGGTCCGAGTAGACGCATGTTTCGAAAGAAGCTTGAATTCACATGAACACTCTCCACGTACCGGGGGTTAAATGATTAGTCAGACCGTTCCGTGTATTACTTGAGACTGGCGAGTCATCTGGTCGGAATTCGCAACCACATGAATCCGTCGGGAAAATGGCATGGAACACAAAACACGCAGAACTGTACCTCTACTTTCCTCTCAAACAACTTTGGTGGCCACGTGGGTATTCAGAATTAAAACCAACCAGGGTACAGGAAAACCTCAACACTTCACAGTTCCGATGAATCATCAACCCCCTTGCTTTCTGAACATGTAATCGGTTTCCCACTAGCTTCGACACGAGTTTCGAATGCTCACAGATAATTTTCATCCGCAAACGAGTGAAGTATCCCGACTTTCGTAAACCTGCCTCTCGTTCGACTGATGGTGAATCGCTCACCTTCATAACCGTAGAGTAAAGCGTCGACAAGTGTGTGTTAGAAGGACATGGTTGTTAAAGTCCAAAGGAGGATGTCCCGCTGTCAATGAACAATGCCTCGCAATACACCATTTTTGACTGGTCGCTTTCATCTGGTTACTTCGAGAGGGATGGCTTTGGAACCTATTCAGGTGTACTTCTCTGGATCGGCATGCCACGGAGTGGTAATGGCATGGATGAACGCCATTTTGCTTTTTTCAGCGTCTACGGTTAGCCCTCGGTTGGCACGGCCCTTGTTGAGTGACCCCAACGTATGCAAAGGTATCGTCTATTTACTCAATGTATGGAAGAATTCCCGTATGGCTCGAATGACTCGCACACAAGACGAAAGTAGATTTTGAACAGTTTATTCACAAGGTCCAAGTAATGGATGCTGGGTATTGAAAACACCTTAGAACAGCCAGTACGGGTAACCCGAAGAGAAACATAAAGCCACGACAACTGGGCGCAAAACTGGCTCAAGAAGTAATAAGGAACATGAACTTTGAGCATTATCTTATTCCGTGATCGACTAGTCACCTATATGCATCAAAAGCAGACAAAATACGGCGGTTATGCGTGACCTTTATTCCAGCGACGACTCCAAACTCACAAACAACGTTCTCTCAAAATAATACTCAGTTTTGGTTTTTGGTCTGTTCGCGGAGCTTGGCATTTGGATTGCACTGCACTGGCGATGTCACCTCGATTGGTGATGAAACGTTCGCAATCCAACTGCCAAGCTCCGTGAACAGACCAAACAGCGCACCCGAGCTACCTACATTCCACAACATTGGTAATACTCAGCTTCATGGAGCTATCTTTTAAGTGTAAGTTGCAGCAGCGTGATTCATTTTCACTCGGCAGCTGTGTTTGCAATTCATTAACAAATGCAACGTCGCGACAGAGCGTTGGCAACATGAACTTACTCACCCACCAGTTCACTAGTCAGAATGAATGACAGTGGGATGGAATGACCTATCCCGCAAGTACTTCATCGTTTTCGTCCATCGCTAGGGCGGAAATTGTAGTGACAGAACAGCAAATAAATCTGTTACAAACGCATTTTTTTTGTCGTTGTGGTATGAGAGCGAGAAACTGGCGATAGGGATAAACTGAATTCAGCTATTTCGCGTATCCCATCAGTTGTTTACATGCAGTCAGAATCAACGGCAAACATAGGCCAGTGAAAACACTGCAGCGAAAAAATTCATCAGAGTTCGGAACAGGTTGGATAAAAGTACTAGGGCTTCAGAACTGGTTCACTTTCGGTCTTACCAAGGCAAGGCAAGGGTAGACATAAATCCCATTTGTTTACACAAGTTTGGTTTATAGCGTCAAATCACTGCCACAGCAACAAGGCGAAACAGACGTTTGTTTTTCTGTCAGTTTATGAGTTTGGATAACAGTTTTGTGAACCTTTTAATCAACACACTTACTTACCTGGCCTGACGAAGCTTTTGTGTCAAAAGCGAAACGTTGCCCAGCAATAAATCCACCGAGTGTGTAATAAACCTCTCTGAAAGTTCTGCGCACCTGTTGCAGTCCAGAAGTGGTGAGCGATTGTGCTTGGCGAGATAGTCACGCTGTTAAGTGCCAAGTTCTTTGGGGCCTGCTCTGAAATCCCTTTGACTAACCGTGTTTCAGTTCTTTCGACGTCATTGCTACCAAAAGTAAATTGAAAGAGGTGTGCACATGAAGTGGCAACCAAAGAGTCTTGTTCGTGTAGCCTGAAATGTTGTCATGGTAGTTGGTAGACCAAGTTTCTGTCTTTAGCCACGAGAATGGGGCGTTCATGGTCAAGCCAAGGGTATGGAGATGCTTGGTCAGATCAGCTTACATAGCACTGGGTGTGTGAGTGTAGGCTCAAACAGGCAGCTATATCAAACACGGCGACAAAGCAGGCCATGATTTGTTTCACAACTGAAGTGTTGGGAAGGATGACCAACCCGGAGAATCTGTGGCATGCTGTACAATGTCAAAAGTGTATGGACTTAGAATCCATTCTGCAATGAAGATCTTGTGTATCCAGTGAACTGTCCCAGTCGTTGGTATATGGAACTGTTTCACCGACCACGACAAAGCTGAGTGCTTTATGAGCCCGTATTGTGGGGGAATCTCAAAGTCTTATGAGGGTTCCTGTAGAATGACTTTGGCTGAAGAGGAATTCATTCAGGACGCTCATGGGGATGATTCGTCTAGGTTTAGGTTGCATCTGATTGAACAGTAACAATGGATAATATCTCTCACGATGAGATATATCCTGAAACTGACTAAAATTCTGCATGGTTGGCTTGCGTCTGCTTGTGTCGTAAGCGGTTATTATGAGTTCATAACTTTACAACGATATCCCACACTATCATTTGTGGTACCTGTTAGTTTCTTCTAGGCTAAACTCTCGGTTCCGTCAGTTTTGAAAACTATATCAATAAACTTACCTGAGTCTTTCAACTAATAAGATTTATGAACATACTAAAAAGCCGCTTATTCCCAACGCTGTATGTTGTCTCAGGCCGCGTACACACCGAGCTTACTGAAATTGAACCGCGATCAGTAGTATACCAAACGGCAGATTGCATTTTTTCAAATGTAGCGGACCCATTCATCCAAATCCTTTACATGTTGCGTTACGAAACTACAATGGTGCGGATAGGATGAAATTCTCACTGGCCTTAGTGTTAAAGTGGGAATTTCGCTCTCCATGGACTGTACTGAGTGTCCCTCGTTAGGGTCAATAAATTATTTATAATTCACCGATACTTCGCACACAGAACTGAGGTGGCTCATTATAATCCCGGTTTCCTATCTTGACTGTATGTGCAGAGATTGGTCATTTATTAGTCCTTTGAGCACTGGACCCCCCTAGATGATCTCTGATCTCTCAATTTCCTGCTTGATATAGAACTCGTACAAACAAAACTTGCTCATTCAAATTCGTGACTCTCTTCATCTGCTCGCTCGTATGCTCTGTAAGGCGTCTCGGCGGTAAAAATTGGGCTTCATTGTTGGTACGAATTCCATGGTTGTACTTCTATGTTCCTATGGTGATCCTCTGTAAACGTCTTGTCATTTTGAAGTAAAAGTTGTGACGATAGAAAAGAGAGACCTATGATTCCTAATCATCACCGTCTTTTTACCAAACATGTGAGTGTTGAAACGTTTCACGGAGAACATCACTGTCAGCATTTCCTTCTCTATTTGTAAACTCTGTTCAGTTTTCGACAGACTGCGACTCTTACAACCTATTGGCTTGCCTTCTTGAAACGGAATCACTCCCAAACTGGACTGGCTACTGTCACAGTAAATGAGTAGTTCTTGATTCGGATCATAGTAAGCTAAAATAGGTTTTTCGGTACAAGTTTGCTTTACCAGTCCGAAGACCCTTTTCCGCTCCTCACCCCGTTTCCACGGCACATTTGTGCGTCAGGAAGCGAGTCGGCTGTATCGACTTCGGTAATTAAGCCGAACCAGTCGATCCTGTCGTTCAGCCTGAAGACGGCTCCATCTTCAATCAGAATGGAAACTCTGAATTGAACAGACTATCTAAACACCCGCGCGCAAGCTAATTGATGTTATTAAACTCATTTCTGCGGTCTACCTCATCTGGAGATAGAAAAATACCGTACGATTGAGAAAGCAGTATCTGTTGACGTCGCGTTCTTCACCAGTCCATCCGAATATTACTACGTCAGTTTGGTTTCCAGGAGAGACTCAACTGAATCTCTCGTTTATGATATTCTACAGCGGAATGTGCTGCACACAGGCCACTTCATGATTCAGTTGGCACGATATTCGAGGAACCAAATTGATTTGCAAATGAGTGTATATCTCGAAAACAGTCCATCCAATTTGGGTTCAAGTAGATCATAAGGTTGACGGAAACTCGGGGACTGCGCCTACCTGATGAGCCCGAACTGGAAGGGCGAAACCGGTTGCGGGCTGTCGAAGAGTTTTCAGCAACCTTGTGAGTAGTTTCCTTTATGAAAATTATTACGTCTGCATTACAGATAACACATGGAAGTTTGTCTAACATTTGAATCAACATTTTTGGAACACCTCGCTAGATACTCAAACCGATTGAGAGACGTAACCATCTAAATCAACCGAAACCAGTGACGAACGTGGTGAGGCAGCTTGACTGGTCATCCAGTTTCAGTTTCCAGAAAGCGGACGAAAAATCGACATTTGTTAATAGCTTTACCTGCCATAGATCTTGGAGTATATCATCCAGCGTTGGGAGTCTAAACGATGCAGTACAGAATTCAACGGCTGAAGTCTGATGCACAGTCGCATTTCGCCTGATTTATTCATGACTACATTCATTTAACCGACCCAGTTTGGCGCTATGGTACCCAAAATTTTCAGGCAATTCAGCTCGACACATAACACACATAACTGGGACGGAAAAGCTGGCTTCTCTTGTCTGTTAACCTAGATCTTCCGAAAAGACGGAGGTAAATTTCTCAAAAAATGGGAATGACCACTGGCAGGGAAATTCAATCCTTCGCTTGCTGAAAAATTGGCTGAAGAATTGGCGGCAGATATGTCCTGGTCACTAAAACTTCCAGGGTGTGTTGTTGTCCATCTTTGCGGCTTTTCACAGTCGAATCTCTTTGTGACGACCCTTGAAAGCGACGCAGTGGATCACGTCATAATCAGCACTTTTCCATTTCGTTTGGTGGCTAACTAAATATGGATAACGGCGTCACTCTTGCAAGAATGCCCATCGTTGGTTGATAAAACCATCCTTCATATTCTGATGGTCCTTTCACGGTGTCTATCAGTACGATTCGGGTGAGGGAGCTCTCTACGTCCGATGCTTGCGGTGGTGTAAACTGACTGTACCTAGTATATGTCAGAACAGCAGTCTTTTGCTTCGGATGACGTAGGATGTTGCTGAAAACGAATAGAGCTCCTCATTTTGTGCGTTTGGTGCACAATACGTAATTCATCCACAGAAACAGCTGAGAATAGGCCTGTTCACCATCGACTACATAATTACAACCAAGTCTTGAACGTACACTCATTTTCAAACTAATTTGGTTTTAAGTAGAACATAAGGTTGACGGAAACCCGGGGACTGCGCCTACCTGATGAGCCCCAAAAAGGGCGAAACCGGTCGTGGGGCTGTCGAGGATTTTCAGCAACCTTATGAGTAGTACATTACAAGTCTTGAACAGTTTGTAGGTTGTCCATGGCTTGCGGTCCGTTGCTCACATTTTCGTTGTGTTGCTTTCTGAATATCCCAGAGCTCTATGCATTGCCTTAATCACAGATGACAATTTCGTCATAGAGCCATTACCACAGCAATACTGGACCGAAAAACACCTCAAGATTAGCGTCTCGACTACAATTCAGGTATAAAGCCTCCTGGCATCCAAGGAGTGGAGCTATTCTTAGCATGGACTACTTTAAAGTCATCCTGCATTCATCAGTGTACGATGGATAAAACGCTTTCTAGGTAAATGAAGGTTCTTTTGAGCGATGCTCACCTCGAACGCCGCTGCATAGGCACCAGGTATCGCGCTCTCGAAATTGATAGCCAGCATTTCCGCCTTATTCCATAAAAACCTTTCCGCACAGAACCATATATTCCGCTGTTATTGATAACAGTAATCCACAGTACAATTTCAACTTTCCGAAAATCTGCAGCCTGAGTTATTCAGTATCGGAGTTGCATGACGATATTTCACGTGAATGAGACGTGCTTACTCCAACTGATTTAAACATCCGCCTGAACTCATTATGATTCACACGACTGCCTAAATTCACAGCACAGGTTCATAAACTAAGGGGTTAAAACCTTCGAGGCAACGTTCCGACAGCCGATAAGAGCTTTTGAATAAACCGACGCAAATGCAAGCTAACCAATCCATTTCCCAACCACCTGAATGACCATATGTACTGACTCTTTTCTAGAAGGTTGTTGGCTTGAATACCCCGCGGGATTTGCGAGATATGCAGCACTACCAAGGATGAGATTACTGCCGCACTTCCTACTGTTTAGCTTGCGATGGCATAATCCCGAGGATGGGATCGAAATTAGGCCATTATGTACTTACTGCATTCATAGCCTCTAAAATTGTCCACAGTTCCGAAGCGGTTTGTAAACAGTGAGGGATGGTTAGCGCAATAAAAAAAGTTCGTCGCATGGCAAATCTAGTCAGATGATCGGATCACGTGAACAATCCTTGTGATGAGAATATTCCGATTTGAAGCTTAAAATGTCACAAGCTTGGTTTTTTGTGAATAGGGAACAAGGGGTCCATTAACGTTTACTCAGTTCATCCCCACAAACGAGCACCATACACAAACACAGGCACACTATTGGGTTAAAAAATGGACTGACTTCGCCTAGTAAAATGAATATCATCCGGTAGTATTGGTCGACTGATCCGCTTTGAAAATTGTCATTTCACCACGAGGTAACTGGCAATCTTATTTTCGCTTTTTCAAATCCCCGGCTAGTTTGTCGCAACTGAATACAAATGTAAGGGATACTCCTTCCTGAACGTGGAAAACTTCAAACAGAAATTTGTACAAATATCACCTTACTATCGGCTGTGAAGTCTGAAGGTTAACGAACCGAATGTCGAGATGATCTGTGTAGTGGTTACCAATTACGAAGTGCTTACTAAATAAATAGNAAATAATCTCATTCGGTGGTTGATCTGTTCGCCGAGCTTGGCAATTAGCTTGCAAACGTTCGTTCCAGTTGAGGAGGCATCATCAGTGCGCAGTTGAGTGGGTGATTTCTCCGTGCCTGGCCGCGTTTACTTAGTTTTGGAGAGTATCCGATATCCTCTCATGTGCCTATCTTGTGATGTTATTAGCCCGATCACGATTTGTGCTGCTTTGTGATCCATATACAAATCAGCCAATCATATGAGAGGATGTCAGATACTCATCAAAAACCATATAAATGCAGCTAGGCACGGAGGGAGCACCCACTCAGCTGCGCACTGGCGATGTTTCCTCGACTGGGGACGAAACGTTTGCAAGTTAAGTGCCAAGCTCGGCGAACAGATCAACGACCATCTGATCAAGCAGCAGTACACACACTCGAGCTACCAATATCTTGACACACTAACACTCATTTGGTTTTACCAGGAACTTGAAGTGAATCCAGAAGAACACCATAAACGAGAGAATCATCTGAATTCCGTTGAATCTCTTTTCGAAGCCAAATTAGGGATAGCATTTGTCGAAAGTTGCCTGTTTAATTTGGGTTCAAGTAGAGAATGAGGTTGGTGAGAACTCGGGAAGTGCGCCTACCTGATGAGCCGCAAAAAGGATGAGACCGGTGGCGGATTGTCAAAGGGTTTTCAGCAACCTGTGAGTAGTGCGTTACATCCGAAACACTTATCTTCAGGTAATAGTCCTTTCGGAGTGAACTAATTCTGCACACCCGAATGCAGTAACCATAAATGACTCCAGGTCCCATTAAACACAACACAACATAATCTTTTTCACCAAAGCAATAAAAAGACATGCTACGAAGTGCTCACGAATAGGGTACTTTTATTAGTATTGATGAACATGGAGGAGTGGAGTAACGTGTTTCGGGGAGTGGATGAGTGCAGGTCACTCCCAGTCTAGCAGTTTTTGCTGTGTTGTTATCTATACTGCTTCAGAGAAAGCCAGCAGCAACAGCTGTAGGTGAATTTCCACTAAGCCAGTCGATGAGAGTTAATCCATCACATCAACACGGGTTGCCTATACCTCCAAAATGGAGACATCCTCTTTGGGAGGGCCATTTTAAGGGCAGACATTTTTCCCACCAAGTGGAAAGAACCTGTGCGCCCTCGTTATGAGAGTATTGCACGTGTGTTTGAGAAAAAAATGAACGCCGAACTCTAATAAAACTTCGCATCAGTTCTACATAACCAACAAAATCAGAAAAGATTCTTTCAGAAGAGCTTGGTAAACAATCGGTAGTTTTTATTTGGGCAACGTTTCGCTTTTGACACAAAAGCTTCATCAGGCCAAGTGAACAGGTCACAAAATTGGCCAGGTTATAAGACAGACGGGGAACCAATCAGTAAGTTCTCTTCAGACTAAATCAGTGTTGAGTGTCAATTAACGGCTCTTGTCGGCTAGTATGGGTGCCAAAATCTTGAATCGATGTGTTGGAGGGTTCCAAATTAGTTCCGATCGCTTTCCGTTCCTTAATCTTCCACTTCAGAGTGCTTCACCTGATGATTCGCCTCGGGTGCCGCTGTCAGATTTTCCTTAGTCTTTGTGGGGTTGTGAGTGTTCCGACAATTTAGTTTGAGGGGGGTTGAGGTCAAGTGGAATCCAAGTGATGACTACTCTTCCTACTGATGACCGCACACCAACACGTGTCAGCTCGAGTGACCCAAGTAACCTGGCCAATTTTGTGACCTGTTCACTTGGCCTGATGAAGCTTTTGTGTCAAAAGCGAAACGTTGCCCAAATAAAAACTACCGACTGTTTACCAAGCTCTTCTGAAATGATGACTTCTCAATCGGTTCCAAACTTTTTCCAGTTGACAGAAAAGATTCTGTTTCATGGATTCTATTCTTCGACCAGGATTTTTGAGATGACAAGTGACAATAGAAATTGATCTCACTCACTTAGTATTACGGTGGTTGGACTGATGCTGACAGTGCTGTATTTACTCAGTAATTTATCAGCTCCCGCCTTCAATGCGCAGCTACCTACCCCACCTCCCCGAATCATCGGTGAACGAAACTGTGGCGGCTACAACCACTGTACGACAAGTACGCGGCTATTACGGCTGACAACGATGATGACAGCGAAAATTAGTACCCCTCCCAAAGAAACTGTAATAATAATGTACACTTTCAACTTGTCTTAGGTCTACTAGGCTTACGGCAGACCTAACTGCTTACAACTCCCACCCGTGTCCAAGAAACTAACGAGATATTTGGTTGAAATTTCGCGCTCAGTTTTACCAAATACTTTCTGTATCGACAAAGTAGGAGCATTACTTTCAAGGTTTGAAATAAAACGATTTAGGTCTGTGATTTTGTTCGCATGAAAGCATGTACTCGTACCATAATGACACGTAGATTTTGGAGGACTCAGTTGAGTAAATGACAGATAGCTTCCCACCCGTCTCTCTTTTACTCATGCGCAATGTTGGCTTGATCGCGGGGTTCGATGTGTTCCAAATGGCATGACAAAACCGTCAAAGTAAGGAAATCTATAAGCCTCTCCATCATCAGCATCCAATTATGATGGCTGATTGAGGCCACACTGAGCATGATGCAGTAGCGGCAGGTGAAATAACGACAAGTAAGGCACAGATACTCTCATGATGAGCAATATCTGCTCCATTTTGGTGCCGAGGGAGTAACGGCAGAACGAGAGGAATAATGGAGATATCGTTCGAACAAACCTGTGGGTGACGAAAGGCGAGGGTGCCGCTATGATGAATGATGATACGACGGAGGTACAACACAGTGGTAGTGTAGGGCGCCTTAAACATATATTATGGCGGTAGAGGGGAGGGGTATTCAGCTTCTCTAGGGTGGTGATATCCCACATTAGAGCATGGGTGACGAGGAATACCGCTTGGATATCCCTATAAGGGTATCTAGTAGAGGGATCGCTCCAACCTAGCTATTAATAGGCTCCTAGCCGCGATGGTATTGCCGCACACATTCCAGGAATGAATACGCCAGCTATCGTCGAGATATATGTGAACACAAAGCTATTCAGGAAAAAAAGAACTTTCTTTGTGTTGGATTGTTAGGAACAGCTTCATTAAGACCATCAATCCCCGCTCCTTTATCCCACTTAGTAGCTGAAAGAAGCACGGTGGTCGTTACGTGGTCCGAAGTTTATATCCATAAATTTTGAAAGATTTATTAGTAATGCACAAACCAAGAATCAGTTCCTTCACCTAGGAGGAAAGCCGCTATCAATATGGGAAACACAAATGCACTAACAACATTCCAATGGTCAACACCGGGCATACACACAGACATCATGATAGAATAAAGCGTATCAAAAAGTCAAGAGGCGCCCCCGCCATTAGACAGATTACTAAGCGCCGAATCCACCAATGAAGCGTCTCGCCGAAGTAACATTTGATTGATTTCCATTGTCTCAAACACCTGTTTTACCGCACGGGGACAGCTTACCGGAGTTTTGTCGAAAAAGGTCTGTGAAAAAAAAACAAGAGATGTAAGAATACGGGATAGTCGAGGAAGCTGGCGACAGGTTCTCACACCGTCACGGAAACTAAACGTTCAGCAGAGAGGGTGTCGATGTGAAAATTTAAAGAAAACACACGGAAATACTGAGAAAAGCACACACGACAGATGGCATTCGATATTAGCAGGAACACATAGGTTTCACATGAAGTCACTTAGATATGGTAGCTTGCTTTACAACTTAGAGCGCATCCGGGGGTATACAAGTGAAGGAAAAGATGGGTATTAAAACACCATTTCAGCTTCAATCGGAGGAACTATAAATTCAAGAATGGGGAGGACGGTTGTAGTGTCATTATTCATGCTTCACTGATTGATTCCATCATGTAAAACAAACCGATTAGATAAGATTCAAGATTTTCTTTTCCAGTGTTGTATACAGGGGAAACTCAAACGAGAGTAGGAAAGTCAGTGGGATCAGTAACATGACAGCAGAATTGTTGATCTGTATTAGATCAACCCGGCTTAGTAGCACTCAAGCGTCCTTCGTGAAAGAGAACGACCGCCCTGGAGAGAATGAAACAAAGAAGCTCGTTCTCACTGGGTCTAGCGATGACGCGTGCACTGTGAAGTCAAAACAGATAATTCAATCACCATTATGAGATCTTGCTGATCTGTATTCAACAGCAACAAATGTGCATCCATATCGTGGGAAGGGTGTGTCCATTCCGGACAAGACGGAGACACTAAGCACACGTGTTTGAACTCAATTGAATTGTCCGAAAAACTTGGGTATGTTCACTGGTGTCATTCTCAACTGTGGATTACGTGGCTACTCTGCCTTGCCATCATCAAAACAGATCCGGTAATCCTCAGTCTAACAATAAAATCGCCGCAGGCTCCGAACGGTCGGGACAATGGGATGGGTTGTTTCATCTAGTCAAAGAATTTTTACGTAGAACGTGAGAGGACCGTTGTTTTCAAGCGAGATAATTGCGTCAATAAGTCTCCGAATCGGAGGTTTCTACTGTAAACGCATTCCACACCGACAATCGTCTTCGATGCTGTATTTATCATTGCGTTGTATCGCATACATTCTGGAGTACATATAGCACCGAACCACTAAGACGGCATTAGAGACATCAACCCATGACCGCATAAGCAACAGCTCTTCACAAGTAGGGTTAACTGATATGAGACTTGAGGCGCGGGTGAAAGAACACGTTTCAAATTACAACAAATACTCTCATTTGCACAAGAACTTGGTTATTAAAAGGAGACCAAGCTGAATCAAGCAGCCTTATGAGTAGTGCGTTACGCCTACATCTTGGACGATTTGGAATAGGACAATAACCGTGGTTTTGCGTCTGGTTGTGATCTTGCTCCTTCTATCCATAAAACAGCTACTCAACTGTAGCTGTCACATGGATGCATCTTCAGTGTATACAACAGAATAAGTGCGAGCCCTTGTTTTCTGAATCACCTACAAGGTATTTTCACAAAAAGGCTTGAGGCCGATATAGCGTCTACCGTGGTTTGAGCGCATCGATTGTGCATTGTGTGCCTTCCAGTTAAAATTTGATGTTCGAATTGGTTTGTACTTCCTAACTGGTTTACCGTGCGTACTGCGGTTGACACCATTCCGCATAAGCATTTTTCTATCGCTACTAGTAATAACGCTAAAATCAAGCACCAATTATGACACAAGTATTGATAGTAAATAAAAATATAATAATCGTTCAGCTGTAAAACCCTTGCGGTGCCTAGCTGCCATGCCACCCGGAGGAAGCACGAGGGCTGAGATACTGCCAGGTCGCCCAGGCCTAGACAGGGGAACGCGAGTGGCAGAGGTCGGGTTCGAACCATGGACCTTCTGGTCAGTAAATTCGCGCCCTAACCACTTGAGCCATCTCGCCCCCCATAGGTCACGAACTAATGTGAAATTTCCCGTAAAGAGAGAAAAGCCCCTTTTTTAATGGGGTTATCTGTTAGCGGGACTAAGGTGCCTGTACGTATCGAGTCGGCACACACACACATTTGTGACAAAAACCACCTACCTTGACATCTGCGACGTATTTATCCATCCCGAAACCGGACAGTACACCCTGAAATAGAAAATCGGTTTGCAAGGATAAGTTTGTCCATCTAACTGGAATGCCCTCAATGGTTTTGGATAGTCTCAGGGTTAAGGAATATCGTAATCTCATTGACTTTGTGGCTCTCTATTTCGAATTGAAACCACAGGGCTTCCATCTCTTGAACCGTGTGACGTAACCGGTTTGATTAGGCAGCATAACTAATAACGGTGTAGAGAAGTAGTGTATTTGGGAGAATGGGGAGGGTGTCTCGTGGATACAAGCCATGGGCTAAACTACCCTCGTGTCTAGTAAGTTCACGTGTTAATTTTATGTCGTCAAGCGGGTGTTGAATAGTCCCTCAAGATGGTTGGTGGTACGTTCACGTCCACACAAGTTTTCTGTTAACACATTTTAAGACAGAAATGGTGGGCGACAAGCGCAAATTCCTGAGGTTCTCCATAAAAGCCACGATTCGGGGAATTGGGGGGCGTAGCATCCAAGAGTAGTGACCAGCTGATGAGCCTTGAGAAGGGATACGCTTCCTCTTGGCTGTTAATCTGTTTGCCAAGCTTCGTAATTGACATGGTGAACCACGCAGTCAGGAGAACTGCTCGACTGGTGACAAAACGTTTGCAAGATGACTTCCAAGCTCGGCACACAGATCAATAAACAATAGACACACTCGAGCTGTTAATATTCGGAGTGACTCTTCTTTAGTGTAGACTGATCACAGTCACCGTGTCAGTATGAGAGAAGATGTAAATGGGAACGTAGAAACTCCTACAAACCATTCCATAGTAAAGGACTTGTGGAAGACAGTTGTCCGGCTAACAACGGATCCTTCCTACAGCTATCCTGCTCTGCAAAAGCACTAGAGTCAACTGGAGATGATAGATAGAAACACAACAGGTGAAAAAAAACAGTTCCAAAAACGAGTAGACCACCTTAATCAGGAAGGCAAGCAAGAATTGACCATGGTATATGTCCGACAAGTGCGACCAGTCTTCTTTCATAGCTTCCCAGGTAGCCACTCGGGATGCATGAGACCAAGAAGCACAGGCTTGCAGTCCGTGAATACGATCCTGATCACGCACCGGGCCGTTTGGATCCAAACAGAATTTCAGCACTCGTAGTAGCGGTGAATGCGGTTCGGCTGGATCTCCTCCGTCCTGATGGCCACTCACCTCCCTTGCCGCACCCAGTGCACTCAGAATATGTGGGCGTTCTTCTGGAGACTTTGCTACACGATAGGCCTGAAAGAAGAGAACAGTTTGAGTGTAGATTAGTGCGCCGATAAGTCTCTGAACACTACCGTTCCCTGGAGGATAACTGAATCCAACATGAACTTAACAGTTGAAGACGAGGCTTTATGGAGGAAGTAGCAACATAGTTTTTTTGCAGAACTTCAGACAAGGAAGGTAATAGAGAACACGGTGAAAAGCGTCAAGCACGACCATTACCGGAAAACCACTGAATCAAACAAACCCGATGGGCAGTTCCGACAGCAAGAGACATTCTACCCGAATGTTCGTGAGACACTCATGTGAAGTGTATTGTGTTTCGTTGTTTAATCAGCTTGTAGGTGACTACTAAAAAGAAATGATTGAAAAAATCGTTCAGCTGTTGCACCCTTTCAGTGTTTAACTGTCATGCCACCCGAAGGTTGCACGAGGGCTGGGATATTGCCAGGTTACCCAAGTCTAGACAGGGGAAGTCGAGAGGCTGAGGTCAGGTTCGAACCACGAACCTTCCGGTCATCTCGCCCCCAGAAACGATTAAAAAGACTCCAGAAAGGGGGCTATCCTAAATATTTTCGTGTAACGGCTATCTCAGGCGACCGAAGCATAGTCACCGTCGAGTAAGATAACCCTGATAAATACGACGTATTATAAATAAACGCATCTCCAGCTATCCAGTGTTCACAATACAATAAGGGGTACGTATCTGAGGACATCCATTCACAGAACAGTCCTAATGGACTGCTGCGGCAATGCAGCCTTTTCCAGGACCTTATTGCTTGATACTGTCCCGATGGACAAGAAGACAGAAAAACGATCGCCCAGGTCTTACAAAAAAGTGAAAACACAGTCTCACCTCCATCAAATAGTCAATCACATCATGACCTCCATGTCGGACAACGGTTGAAAGGATAGCAACGCGGAGATCCCCAGGAATAATATTGGGGTTGGGATCACGACGATATAAATCAAACCGTCTTTGCGCCTCGGCAATCACATCTTTATCACCGGCCTCGGCACCGGCAGTTCTCACTAGCAGTGACCGCAGCAAACGTGCGTCGTGAGACAACTCGGCGCGGACCGAATCACCGGTAGGGAAGAAATCTAATCACGAGATGATCACAAAGCAAAGTGGATAAAACAGAAGTGAAGTAATCCAAATTGCCCAGTGTTTCACAAAAAAGAAAGCAAAAATGTACCGCAGAGATGAGTATGTCATCTGGGAAAATTCAAGTCAATCAAGTCCATTTCCAAAGTTGGGACTTCTGTATTCAAGCGAACCACCAAGCGTCTACATTCGTAGGCTGGAAGTTTGTGACAGAACAAGACAAACCAGTCTAACGAAGAGCCCAGGATTGGCTCGGATCTGTTTGAAATTATCAAAGTGTGGACTTCCATCGAGTTGCAACAATAGTGCATTGCGCAGGTTCTAAAGAGGGTGTTACGGTACAGTGGTCCTAGCTACCGTAGTCACAAGGGAATAGAGGGCGCGGACGTCTAGAAATTGAGGATGACGGCGAATAACTAAACATTTAAGGCAAGAACTCCTATTCAGGGTCGATAATGGCATCGTACCCGGATCATGCACTCCACCGTTTTCAGCTATTTACGTAAGGTAAGTTACGAGTCTCTAGATGGAGAGACAAGGAGTCCGAGGTCTCCGGTTAGGACTTCCATTGGTTGATCATCACACTTGCTGCGAGGATCGGACAAAGTCATCATGTAATTTACCGATTCCGTCGCCTCAACCTGCACTGAGGCACCATGTGCGCAGATCTGGCAGCTGCTCGTGGATAGCCGTTGATCGAGAGATTTCTGAATTCAACCCATCCTCACTGAGTAAACAGTCGCCTAAAAGGATAGTAAGTAGTGCATAACTGAGCGAAGGACTCCGTGTAGCAGAAGTCCATCCGTATCTAACTTAAACCATGAACCCTTGCAGTTTATCGGGAATGTGTCGCTTTTTTCATCCAACGTACTTCGGCAGCACTGATCTGATGTTCTGGGTAAGCGTACGCATACATCATCATCATCATCAAAGACAGCAACATCAGTGTTGCCACTGATGCTTCACTGCCGTACAACCATAAGGTTTGTCTAGTTATATATGTATATATAACTGCATTAAAAGTCCTACAGTGAAGAGAAGAGAAAAAGAGTGGGTGAGCGCGGTAGACGTGTTTTGGCATGCGTAGCGCATGACCGAGCCATCGCAGTCGATGATGCTGGATGTTTTCCCGGATTAAGGTGCCTGCAGGCCAACCAGATACCCGTTTTCTAATCGCCTCGTTG
>NW_008751953.1:154028-154628 GCF_000715545.1 Opisthorchis viverrini
TGGTTGCTACATTCACTGCGAGTACCCTTTTTGAAGATGGGTACTACTATCGATTCACCCCAGTTGTCTGGGACGGTCTCCTTCTCCCAGATAAACCCAAATAGGCTAGACGGGCACTGAAGGAGGATTCCACCGCCATTCCTGAAAAGAGCAGGTGGAAGGTCGTCAGGACCAGCAGCACAATGACGCTTGAGTAGAGAAATGCATTCGGACACTTCTGAGACGGAAGGCGGCTCCATATTTACGGTCCACCTTTCTGTTGAAGGCCGGGTTTCTGGATTGGGGGTAGCAGGTGGCCAGCTGAATTGCTGTACGCATACATGCTTCGTTGTACAATGAAGAGTCTTATATCACTAAGCACACGTTTCAAAAAGGTGATTGTTTGATAGGGAAAACCCAATATCTCATCCGCTGCATCATCGTCATCATCAACAACGACAGCATGACATCAGTGTTCAACACCGATACTTCACTGCCGTACAACCATGATTTATTTAAAAGCCTTGTGAAGAAAAGAGTAAAGGTGGACGGGGAAGGGACTTATTACTAGCTCACCACGATCATTCCGAGGTGCCTACAACTCCAGACATTCACTCAGGC
>NW_008751953.1:155406-165799 GCF_000715545.1 Opisthorchis viverrini
TGACCTTACACTTTGTGGGTGCAAAGTGCATACCAATGGACGGGATGACTTCGGTCAGTTCATCCAAGAATACTTGCGCCTTCTCCTCCTCTTCGAACATGAGAACGTGTCGTCTGCATATTCCAGATCGACAAGATTTTCTTCACAGGCTATTTGAACACCAGGGATTTGGAGACCCTCCAGCGTTCGTCTCATTATTTCATCGATCACAAAGTTAAAAAGGAATGGATAGAGTGGGCATCCCTGACGAACACCGCTTTGTGTACGGAAGCTTTTGGAAAGCTCTCCGTATACTCTTACACGTCCGAAATTCTGAGAATACACTGCAGACACTCGTTTGGTTACTTTGTTGGTGAAGAACGCCTCGGAACGCACTTAGAGCCCTACAAAACTTGAATGTTACCATGTGATTTATCCTAATTAGATTTTGAGTATGAAATACTGGACGGCAAGCAAAACACGGCAAAACAGAGTCACACATTTGTTTGATAGTATGATACTGAGATAAGGTGGGAAACAGCTAGAGTGAATCCTGTTGTTCAAGACTAGTCCTCGTGTGCTCGGGAAACCGGTACCGAACAGGGTCTGGAAATAGAACCACGAGTATCATCTTGAGGACTAACACATTCGAACTGTTAAATCCATCTCGTCAAAAACTCACCCAAAGAGTCTAACACGGGTCGCACGAGACCCCGTAGGAAAGAATGATAAGCAGAGACGGACAATTCTCCTTCATGCACTAGCCTTCGAACATGCGCGGCCAACCCGTCATTCAGTACACATTGCCAAACAGCATACGACCGTTCGCCTTCAACCAGTTGGGGGAGTATGGCAAGCCAGTCCGAGATACGAATAAAGCCCGCCTTGGCCTTTTACAGAATCAAGATGTACACAAAACGAACGGTAGTGATCGTTCTCAGAATGCGAGCAGTGCAGTAAACACAGGTATATCTGAATATTCAATTTCCAATGCTACAATTTACACACTGATCTTGGAATAGGTGGCCACCAAAACACACTCTAACAAAAGAAGTTGGGTTCATACCAATCCGTACTCGATGCAATTAGGCACAATACAATGTCCTCTGAGTGATGTGGTCTGATAACTCAAAAGTTTTCAAGTCAGTTAGCACGTGATCACTAGTCTTGTAACAGTTGGACGCTAAAATAGAGTTGAATCCATAAACCAAACAGTTGTTCAGACTAAAGCAAACGACCAAAAACGGCCTCTTTTGAGAGAGACGAAGCGGTGGTTCCTCATCAGAGGAACTACCAGGAAGCACAAGTTCGCAGTCTTACAGGTTTCTTCAGAAAAGAATTCAATTTCTGCGGGTTAGTCAAATGTTACCAATCGTGGTTAAAGAACTGCTTTCCAAGAAGGCTGTTAGTTGTGGCAATGCGGAACTTGTGGTATGTGTGGATAACCCAATGTACTGGTGAGCTGGGAAAGTAATCAAAAGCTGAACAATGATTCCGTACCCATTGGACACACGGATTACAGAAATAATCCTGGATAAAAACATCGCTGATCGCTGGTAGTGCCAGTATTAATGGGTAATGGAGAGGACCCTTTACAAATTGGCAGTACATACGTCATGGAATCTATCGTTGACATCACTTGAGAAGCAAGCATGGAAAGTATTTTCAACTATTAGGGGACGACATGTGTAGTTCTGCCCCCATTGAAAACAAACTAGTGGACGGTATCCTTCTTAGTTCCGTTGAATTTTTGGGGGTTACATCGGATGTTAACTTGACGTTTTTGAAAGAACTGTGATAATAGCTTTATTAGAAAACGCTAGAATAGATACCATACATCTATTAGCAGATGAAAAAACCTGACTATACAAATGTTGCCAAATGTGGATAAGTAAAGGAAATGAACGAAGAACAACTCACATCTTTCGCTTGATATGTGTGCGATAAATGCTGTACAGTGGTTAAGTTGCGCTGTCTTGCAAAACACGAAAGAACTGTGTAATAGCTTTATTAGAAAACGCTAGAATAGATACCATACATCTATTAGCAGATGAAAAAACCTGACTATACAAATGTTGCCAAATGTGGATAAGTAAAGGAAATGAACGAAGAACAACTCACATCTTTCGCTTGATATGTGTGCGATAAATGCTGTACAGTGGTTAAGTTGCGCTGTCTTGCAAAACACGAACTGAGTTGCAAACACAAGTGAGATATCTTGGAAGTAACTCGACGTCAGATATCTCCATACTTTCCAACTGCAACTACTTTATAGAATTTTTCCATTGTCTTCCAGTTAACCAACCAAGTATCTAATCAAACAAGTAACTCACATAGAACAACCTGTTTACAACTGACGCTTACCTGTTACAGTCCGGTCCGCGTAACGAGGTTACGCCCTATTCCATTTGGTTAGTGGAGGTACCGGTGTAACGGTGATACTACTGATGGGAGGGCATGCGAGTAGTATGTCTTCTCGTAAATTCGCTTTGTGTCTCTTCAAAAGTGAGATCTATGTGAAGTCGCTTTGTAGCATTTGTTTGGGTTTGAGCAACAGTCAATGAACACCCAGGAAAGTTCAGGAAGACGCGTTCAAAGAGAAGATGGATAGTCCGTTTTGTAAACAAGATGCAAATGAGAGTTTTGCTTCCCTGTCCAATAGTCTGTAACTGTTCAGTTGGCATTTTCTAATAAATAGCTCCGCAGCCAAAGCTTTCTTTCTTTCACCGGTAGGATCGCAATGTATTCAGTATACAATGTGCAGTACACGACAGCAACGTGGTGGTAAATGTTCATGTTGGGGCTGCGGTCCAATGACACTTTACGACGGGTCACGCGTCGTTACAGGCGAAAATATACAAAAAGGGAATTGTAAACTCCCATACCACCCTGAACACGAAAGGCAAGTCAAATCTCACATTCCAGCACACCCAAAAAGACTCAACCATCGTTATTCGTGCCACAACTCAGTAGCACAGAGCACGTGGTCCGAGTGGACGCGTTTCGAAAGAAGCTTGAATTCACATGAGCACTCTCCACGTACCGGGGGTTAAATGATAAGTCAGACCGTTCCGTGTATTCCTTGAGACTGACGAGTCATCTGGTCGGAATTCGCAACCACATTGAATCCGTCGGAAAATGGTATGGAACCTCTTATTTCTTCTCAAACAACTATGGTGGCCAAACAGGCATTCAGGACAATCACATCTTGAACTAAAGCCAACCAGGGCACAGGAAAACCTCAACGCTTCACAGTACCGATGCATCATCACTCCCCCTCACTTTCTGTCCATGTAATCGACACGAATGCTCACAGATAATTTTCATCCGCAAACGAGTGAAGTATCCCGACTTTCGTAAACCTGTTTCGTGTTTGACTGTATGCGGTCTATGATGGTGAATCGCTCACCTTCATAACCGTAGAGTAAAGTTTCTCACGATTATGTGTTAGATGGGCAAGGTTGTTAAAATCCAGACGAGAATGTCCCGCTGTCAATGAACAATGCCTCGCAATACACCATTTTTGACTGGTGGCTCGAAATATTGAAAAGTTCCACGTTTGGTCGCCTCTTTCACCTGATTACTCCGATGGAGATAGCTTTAGCATCTTTTCAGCATGTGTCCCTAGACATGCCATCGAACGGAAATGACACGAATAAACGCCACATTGTTTTTATTAACGTCAGCAGTCAACCCTAGGTCGAGTGACTTCAGCGTTCGCAAAACTATCATCTGTTAATCCACTACATGCAACAATTTCTTGATAGCTCGGGCGGCTCGTGTGCAACCAGAAAACGCCACTCCGGGCGTTTTATTCAAAAGATCTGTGTGGTTAACGTAAGAGATACAGAACAACACACCAGAACGGAGAGTTGAATGAACTTGAAGTGAAGTATAAATCATCATTTGTCTGGTTATTCAGGCTCAAGATCGCTAACAAGCGTTCACCGTTGAGTCTCATAGATGCCCCATACCCGCACGTCAAACTGTTCTCCACGATAGCAGCTAGATTCGTTCCCTTTACCACTGTCTTCGATGTGGCTGTGCTCAAACAGATAGAAATTAAATCATTGTTTTGTACGGTGAGTGGAGAACGGCCATGTGATTGCGACACTATCGGATTTGTACTGAAGGCACTTTCCAAACACTGATGCAAAACCAGTGAAGTGCTAGTGGTGTCGTGGTGTTGTGTTTCCGTGGATTTTTTTCCACCGAGATGAACCAGAACAGTACTATTGGTTTTAATTGCATGCGGTATGACTGGGAAGCAGATAGACAGAAGATGCTGTAGCGACCAAGCTGATTCGGATGAGGTAGGGGTCGAACAGGACAATATCTTATCTTCAAGAGGAACTGGTGCGATTCATATTATAAGAGTAGTGGGGAAACGCATGCAGCACCTTTAATGTTAGGTCACCTTTTATTGCGTAGAACTTACCAAGGCAAATCCATCATTAATGAACGTGAACTTGGCCGCAACAGACCAGTTCAACGATGTCATTAGACGCGCGAACCTATAGAGTTGTTGCTCCATGTAACAGGCGTGGTAGAAGCCGGTTCCATCCGCATTTATCTGAACAAGACAGTCATCTACGCTTGAGGCTGTCCAGGTAAGCGGGATGTCGACAACCTCACTTGCGCTGGTGAAAAGATGCTTGTAGGTAGCAGTGTGTTGACCGTCCGCGGATCGGCAAGTAAAAACGACCGGCACTGGCCACAACTGAGGTTCTTTGGGAGCTGAAATTAAGCAGAGACAGCATGGCTGATAACGGTTGATCGCACCTGACACTGGTTGTATATAAGCATTGAGGAGTAACTCGCCTCGGATGACCAGGCGAAATGTACGGTATTGTGAGCATTCGGCCCTTTTCACAACGGTAGACCCGGTTCGACTTGAAATGGTAATAGAGAAACAAAAGCAAAAGTGCGAAACTTTCCGGGTTTCAGCTGTAGTGTGAGGTACGGCAAGTGAAACAACGAGCCTGGCGTCACAGTGGTCCATTATTCAGAGAACCAGTTTGCAAATAAAAAAGGTTAGGTCAGAAAGCTAATACTCTAATCGTCTGGTTGCCACATCCACTTGATTCATAAATGAAGTAGGAGGGCTAGGATGATCTCATGCGAAGAAGCCCTAAAAAAGGTTAGGTCAGAAAGCTAAGACACTAATCGTCTGGTTGCCACATCCATTTGATTCATAAATAAAGTACGAGGGCTAGGATGATCTCATGCGAAGAAGCTTAAAAAAGTCAGTAGTCCAAAAGTCACGGATCGCCCGACCAATAGGTCGCATCACGGTCGTCGTTCCCACCTCCCACATACAGAGTTGGCTGACAAGCGGCACAGATTGGTTTGTCAACAGTGGTTGACCCAATGGAGGCCTGATAGGAGCTGTGGTTACATAAATGTCTTGTGAGGAGCTGGATGCGTTATCGCGTGTGACTAAGTGAACCCGATATCATCGAGATCATAAACACGGAAGCAATACATTTGCCACTAAATGGAAAAAGTGAGCTCGCGAAGCATAGATGGTAGCTGGTTTGTTCGCTGAGCTAGATAGTTCAGTCGCCGAAATAAGCCCAGCTAAAAACAGCAGGCTAGGCAGTAGCAGCATGCTGGCTAATGGGATTGGCTGAGAAGTTTTCACCAAGTGCATTCAGGGACCATAAGTTGCCCAGCCTGGAAAGCACCCAGAGTTCATAGCACTCAGTTTGACTGGTAAATCAGAGGCTGAATTCACCCGGATTGAATGGACTCCCGATTGCAGAAGAGCAAAGATTGTAAGCATGCTCGAAAAACTGACAATTAAGTCCAATCAATAAACTCGATGGAGTTAACCTGTAGTCGACTAGGGTGTCGAACGTAGAGGGATAACTCAAACTGATTCCGTTAGTAATCAGTTCATTCGGTGAGCACATCGCAATTCACCGATAGACTGCGATATGGCTGATGGAAGTAGTGACAAGGAATCCAAAGGTACCGTCAGAATAAGTTGTGGTGACAACTTTGGCTAAATTTGCTTAAAATTACCCTGAATTGCACTTACATGTGCATGCCCAGAGGTTCGGAGATCCAAGTCAGGCAATACCAACTCACCTAGGATTATCCTGTGGGACAGAAAATTTAGATCATTCGATAAACGCTAGAAAACTGTGCAATCAAGAACGATCACAAGCTCATTGTAACGCACCATTACTTGTGTACTAGATACTACAATACCCTTCCATGACTTGATAACCCGAATTCCTAAAAGCTTATGAGACACAGCACTGTGTTGGGAATGGATATTATTGAATGAACGACTATGCGAGCAGTTCTGACCGAAAACGGAATCGCCACAATAACAGTACCAGCAAATTTTCGCCAGTAGCTGTTTGTTTGAAACCTGGAAATGCGAACGCAAGTTGTGTTAGTTCGCCTGGTTATGTCGTCATCAAATCGAACGGTTGCTGATCGATCGCGTTTGTACCCTGTGATGTTTTGGACGTATGTTCCGACTGTGACGTTGTAACAAAAACCTAACCAGAGGGTGGAGACCAATAAACACAGCGTAAAATTTCATACCATTGAAATTGCTCTTATTTTCATCCATTCAGCAGGTGCCGATACAACCATTTCCTTCTCGTTTTTGCCGGAAAATTCAGTTCCTTGCGGATCCCAACAGAAACTGGCAGCTCGTCTTCGAAAGCAGCGAACTATGTTTGCAATGAGTGACAAATTCCAATTTACTCACTCCAGCAGCACATTGTACACCCAATTCAGTTAATTGCCACAGTCAATCGATATCCAACTAATGGGAATTCGGAGACAAGACCTACCTGATGAGATCCAACAAGGCGGAAACAAGTAGTGGGCTGTAAGGAAGTTTCCGTCGATTGTATACCTATCAGCAATATTACTTTGACAGCTTGGATATCGCTCTAACTGAAACATGTGGCAGTCTCTTTGCATCAAGCGGAAGAACATCACAAGTGGCAGATTTAGATGCGAACCACTCGAGTCATCCGATAGTAAAGTGGCGCTTAGTTGCATGTCAATAACATGTCTACAAAGGACACACCTTCATCGAGAAGTTAATACCATAACCGAAATAAACAGGCGATCACCCCATTGGGAGCAGTACGGTACGCCTGATCCATTAATCCCGACGGACCAATGATGAATGTGGATCGGTTAGCTGTAATAACCAGTCGGGGAATGGCTGCCAGGCCACCTGAACGAGGGATAAGATACCGTCAGGCTACCAAAACATGGACGGGAGCAGTCGAGGTTGGGTTCGAACCACGAACCCTCCGGTCGGTAAGCCTGCGCGTTAGCCAATGACCTGTATCGAGCGACCGGACGGAACACGGTACAGTTGAGACACGAAACAGTCGAAAACCAGGGAAGTTGAACGCTAGGACACTAGTGAACAGCATGTACGTAGGCCCTATTGAATCCAAATCGATATCATGACAATTCTCGCACTCATTTGCCCACTCCGACCATGGACTTTTGATGTCCACACTTCCGTTATGCACCTCGGTACCTACCACTCACCTTGCCACTAAAGCCGCCTTGTCCGACATTAGTGTGTTGGCATGTGCATATGTGTGTCCATTTCACTGACCAACTTGCATGTTCGTGCGCCGCCTGTCAGTCAGTATTGACTTGCTTCGTCGTGATATCCGAGTGACCGCACTGCCAATCGGCAATGGCGAGACTGGCCTCGACGCAACTCACACCACCGAGCCGAGATTTCTTGTGCCAGGAACGTGGACAATTGAAGTCTATTGTGTAATTTTGCTTATCTGTCTTTGGGTCAATGGTACCGTGGGCTTTCGAACGTTTTTGATATTCGGGATCGTCAAACCTGGGCTTGACTCAAAGTACCTTACCTACTGTTCCACAATAAGAATGTTAGGTTAGTTTCGTGGCTAGTTCCGCATCCCAAGTTTAACGAAATCGCTGAACTCAGGAGTGCATAGTTGCCAGTCGCCTGCTGGAGGTATAGATACAAGTTTCCAGCTTCCGGTGATCACACACACCATGATCCTCATGGTTCATGACTCAAGCCATGAACAGATCGGGGACGATTCAAGGGTGTCACACAATCTGGCGAAATACTATCTATTTAAGCGATTCCACCTAGGGATCCCTATAAATTGCTTAAACCTCCGTCTCGGGGTAGCTACCTCAGAGTTTGTGATACTATGCGGGAGACGTAGATGACAATTATCTCGCCAGACGATGGTGAGATACTTCGGTCGTTACGCAGTTCTTATGTGGATAAAGCGCCATTATCTATCACACAATGTCGTCAGCGTCCTCCATATTCGATGGCTCGATTACTTGGGAGCAACCCATCATACTCACAGTGGGGCTGTCAAATGAGCAGCGCAATACATGCACGGCAAAGTTGAAAACAAAGGGACGATCTTACAAACCCCATGGAAACTGAGAACTTCTGGGATATTTCGCCACAAGCCAGGACTCTAGCTGCCGTATCATGATTTATGGCGTTCAACGCACTTCAAGCTTCGACAGGCCCTTCCAAAATCTAACTTAATCATACGAGTAGAAAGCTGAAGGTAGACCTGCAGAAACCAAGATGGTTGTTTGCTAGTAGACATGGTAGTGTAGCAACATATGGCGCCCGGTAGAGACTAGAGAATTAGAGGGGTCAGCAGTTTCCAGGCGATGAAGATGAGACTGGTCTCCCTTGGTTAGACGGACCGTTCCGCAATACTTTCTTTTAACCATTGGGTCTCTGCCAAGAACAGAAAACCTAACCTTTATGTCAGAAATACTGAGGGATGGAGTACGAACAGGAGCGGTAATTGTCGCTCCCGAGAGAAGGCCTTTCACTAGGCAGTCAGTCACCGGTCTCTCCTTATTAGGTCTCCAGATGGACATGAATCCGGATTCAGCGGGTCCGGCGCCCAAAAGCATATGTGGTCGTAGGGTGCATTGGGAATCTTGGATGGTTCTCAGAAATGTGAATGGTACATGAACTGCAATCGTGATCACCAGGTTGGTTTCATACCGTTTCACGAGATGGAGGCTTTGAGTCTCCCGAGCAAAAGCCCTGAACTCATTTTAATGAGTATCGGCTGAGCTACACGAGAACCCAAATACATAAGGGCTCGAATATCGACGGTACGAAAACCAAGTTGACAATTTGCTTAATGTGGGGAACCAGCGTTGTCATTTCAGGCCTAACCCAGTTGAACCCAAGGCATCACTTCTGTTAATTACGTGACGTAATTATTTGTTTCCCTATTCCTCAGGCTAATTCAGCACCCTTCCGGTGACTGCTTAAGTTTCAAGACCGAACTGTTCTATTTTGTACACCTCAACCGTTTTTCTATAGACGATTTGTTTACATTTATTTCTGGGCTTGTTGTTGAAAATTTGCCCCACTTGGAATTGAACAACATTTCTCCCGTTTAATTTGTCCGATAGCACACTGCCCTTCCTGTGCCATCCTGTGTTGCTAAATGCCCGAGGTTCAATCTGGCCGTAAGCCTTTCTTTAATTCTCCTCAAGATTTACTGTTAATTTCCTATTGATCCATGGTCTACCTATCTATACTGTCTGCCCAAGTCCAATTCAATATATTGTTCGCTGCCCAATTGCAACTACTGAAGAAACGCAGGTGAAGTTCGTAGAAATCGGTTTCGCCGCAATTATTACTGACCGTCCGTCGGTGAATTAGACTACACGTTACCTGTCAGATAGGCTAATTAACTAATTCCTTGCTTTGAGATCACGGCCTTAGCACAGGATCGTGCAGCTTCCACGCGTATCGATTTGTTAACCGTACTAGGTTTTGCACGCCCTCATTACATTAGATCATTTTTAGGCGAAAGGCACTGTTTTTCATATGTACCAGTTTCCACAGGGACCAGGGTCATCATCATCATCATCGACAGCATGACATCAGTGTTCAACACCGATGCTTCACTGCCGTACAACCATGATTTATTTAAAAGCCTTATTGTGAAGAAAAGAGTAAAGGTGGACGGGGAAGGGACTTATGACTAGCTCACCACGATCATTCCGAGGTGCCTACAAGAAAAGAGTATGGACGGGGAAGGGACTTATTACTAGCTCACCACGATCATTCCGAGGTGCCTACAACTCCAGACATTCACTCAGGCAATCAATCTAGAAACTGACAACAAGAAAACCAACGATTGTCAACACCTGAAGACGTGTCAGGTGCGCTGCTCGAATAGGCCAAGTCTCACAGCCATACAACAACAACAGACGTCCCTTCAGGTTCAGGGATAAACCATTTTGACGCCATAGGTGTCTCAAGTTAGCAGACGCGGCCCGAGCCTTGCAGATTCGTGCATTCACCTCATCTGCCACACTACAATCAGAACTAATACAACTTCCAAGATACGTAGAACGCTCCACAACTTCCAGTACC
>NW_008751953.1:166696-187865 GCF_000715545.1 Opisthorchis viverrini
CACCGTAAGGCGACGAAGCACAATTGACGCCAACAGTCTCGTTACAACCGGGGTCAAGCTGATCCCCCTGTGGTTACCACAGTCACTACGCGCCCCTTTATTGAAAACGGGCATTATCACCGATTCACCCCAGTTGTCTCGGACAGACTCATTTTCCCAAATGCAAGCAAACAGATCGGACAAGCACTGACTGAGGACTTCACCACCGTCTTTGAACAGTGCGGGTGGAAGGTCATCCGAGCCGAGAGCTCGGTGGCGCTTGAGAGAACATATGCAGTCGTAAACCTCCGAGGCCGTAGGTGGTTCCACGTACGGCCGAGGGTGCAACGATGGTAGTTCGAACCTAGGGTATGAGAAGTTTCGGGGCCGCTAATTCAGGTCTGCGTCTTGTGGCTGTTCAGTGTTACTTTCATCGTGTTATTATGGAGGCTCCAAATAGCCAAATAAACACAGTTGGTTTCAACAAACTAGGTTCTCAGTGCTCTTCAAAATACGAAGAAGTAAACAAGTACTGGGGAGAACCTCCCAACAAGACACTGGACCACTTCAACAGCCACACAAATTGTCAAAGATGGAGTCGTGTTCGAGCGCTGTTCAGAAGGGTCGAGGTGTCCTGTAGAACATGCTCGAGGAAGACATAAGAAGGACGACTTCACCACATGCTCCAAAGCGATGGCTACCAAAGGTAATCGAAGACCCTTGTGGAATCAGAGCCAGGCTATTTTATCAACAAAACTAGAAAGCAGAAGGAATACTCATATGGGTACCAAAAACTTTACCGAACCGACTGGAAAAGATCTAAGAGTACTGGGAATAACAGTTACCCTCACATCCGGAGACACTCTCGAGAACGAAGGGAAAAACAGGTACAATAAAAAGAACAAAAGTCACCTGAATACTTCAGTGTAATGACTGCGACAAGCACAATTTTGGTCAGACTAAAAAACGGATAGCTGGAATACATGAATACAATCTTGACATCAAAAATACACGATACAATGTATTGTCTTAATTTAGAAGAGGAAGGCACATTAGTCTATTGTGTACTTGCCCATGCCAGAAAAAACGAGCAGGAGTTTGTCTACACAGAAATCAGCCAACCAATATGCCGACATCAAACCAGTCTAGTACCCTCGAGAATAAAAGAACTGTACAGACTCTGGGGAACGTGAAAAACCAAACCAAACGACAATCAATCTACTCTAAGAGAACTAATAAACATAGGTTGTCAATCAGCCAATCAAGTAGAAAACCATAGCGCAAGCAACGACGAAAAGGACCAATGAAAAAACAAGGCGTCGAAAGAGCTGAGAAGTGCAAGGCAATTGGACACAAGTTGACCAATCACGTTACGCGGCTACCGACCAGTCACATTAGAGTTACTATGCGCAGTTTAGAAGCTGTATAAACGCATACGTAAGAGAACGTAGTTGATTACCATTACAATCGTGGGTCTAGAGAATCGTTTACTGTGTGAAATGTCTCGACAAATGCAGTTTGGACAACAAACAACACGTTGCACGTGAGTAAAGCTGCCACCAAGGAACACCAAATTGGTCAAAAGAACGCATAGGCCAATAGGTTAACGTATGTCGGAATGCAGCATGGAACCCTCTATTTACTTAAATTATCCACCAAAAGTGGAATCTCAGCACAAGATAGACTTGCGAGCTGACGCCCTAAAAACTACCTCACAAATATAGACTAGTTTGTTGCATTGTTACTAAACTTTGTCCTTGCGAAGGAAGAAGTCAAGGAGTCCAGAACAAACAGAGGTTCGGTAATCTTTAGCGGTACCCACTGGGTTTCGCCCGGAATTTTGAAGGTGAATAATCATGACGTGTTGTTTGTAGGCATTAATCTTCGAGGAAACCCAATAGCGTGGGTGAATACATCGGGAACTCGAGATAGTTTAGTGGTTAAGGCGAGAAATTACTTCTTGGAAGGGTCATTGTTCGAACCTACCCTCTGAATCTCGACTAGTCCAGACCTAACCTAGACAATCTAGCGGTGTCTCAGCCCAGGTGCTTTCTTCGGGTGGCACCGTAGTTAGGTACCGGGGGGTGTTAGATATGAACGATTTGTATTATTATCATTACTAGGGACACGAGGTTCCAAGTTTTATGACTTATGGA
This sequence comes from Opisthorchis viverrini, assembly GCF_000715545.1. Lineage (NCBI taxonomy): Eukaryota > Metazoa > Platyhelminthes > Trematoda > Opisthorchiida > Opisthorchiidae > Opisthorchis > Opisthorchis viverrini. Next base: position 168,832 of record NW_008751953.1, read on the forward strand.
ATTAAAACCAACTAAGCAGTTGATAAAACGGAGAGAGATGAACAGGTGTGCCTAGGAATTCGGACAAACACCAAAGTTAACACCCAAGAACGTCATTTGGAACCGTTCCACCCAGGTACTACATATACTTTCCAAAACTTCACGGTGGTCTTTCAAAGCTAGATATATGCGGTGGTTGTTTCAGCATGTTAGTTCGAAAGTCGGATAACAGTGCTGACAGCAAGTTAAGCAGATCACAATGAACAGATTTGGAACGCGTTCAACTGTGAAGCAAGCAAATGTGACTAGCTGGAAAGCAAACTGAAACAGAAAGTAGGAGAGAAATAGTCAATACTAATCCGTTAAAACGACTGAAAACATGGACCATGTAAGAACAGTTCCAAAGCTTCAAACCATTCAGGCTAGTCGGGGTTTTGAGGTTTCGTGAACTGTAGAAGTCCAAGGAGCGTGTGGATAGGTACTCCAAAATCCGCACACAGTGGAGTGGTATGTGCAGTGAACTTATTTCTCCTAAAAACTACACGTACTGAATTGAAACCAAAGTTGTCCAACAGAGAAACAAGTGACTGCGACTGCAAACAAAGAGAAGTTGTATAAAACCGAAACAACCTCTAATCCTGAGCGAGTTCACCTGCAGCTACAGACGGAACTTACTGTTCGGCGAGTTTGACGGCAGTCGATACTGACGCTGTTCCAACTTCACCCGGATGTGTTTGTCTTGTACTTCAAAAGGTTCAACCGAAACTACCGGAAAACCGGCTTTTTGTGTCCAAGGTCGCATAATCGAAGCAACCGGAAGGCCGGAAGCGGACCCCAGGGCATTCCACAGGTCCTCGGTTGTCGCGTTTGCGTAGGCATGATTCGCCAAATAGGAACAGAGTCCAGCACGGAAAGCTTCGTCCCCAAGATAGGCATGGAGCATGTGTATAAGACTGGACCCTTTGCTGTAGGAGATGGTGTCAAATATCTCGTCGATTTCATCCGGGTTGCTGACCTCGACCTGTGAGGCAAGGTGAATTAAGTAAAGGAGGAGACACAAATAACCATATTCAGTTTCGGTGGGATTGTGATTTCGAGGTAGTGCGCTAAGACAATTCTGACTACTTAGATAAGGCAAGTTAGAGGAGTTCGAATCTCATCCTGCCAACTCACTCTGACCTAAATGAACAATTGGCTAACACCTTGTTGGGATTCCCTCATTGCGTACATCGCCTCCGAACCAATAAATTTTCATACAGTTCAACTCAACCCGTGGCCAGGAGCGGACGACCGTACCATGATTAACTCGCACATGGAAAGGATACGCGGTTTCAACAACAGAGAAATTATGTTGTGTGGTCTTGCTACTTGGTATCATAAGTGATAGCTGAAACGAACGCTCTGTTTCCTGGGCAAACGACTCGCATTTTGCAAATGGTTGGGCTATTTAGATACACTGAACGCTGACACAGATGATTGGTACCGGAGAATTCGACCAACGCATGACACCTTAGGGCTGCTAAGACATTGAGTGCGGATTCGTTAGGCACACATTACTGGTGATTACTGTAGGGGTGAAGCGGCCGTACAGTACTTCTCGAGGTTTCGGCATACATTGACTTCACCTATAGGACGAAATCCCGATGGACTCATGTTGGTTCATATTCTCAGAAGGGTACCTCAATTCCAGACACTTGACCTGAGAGCTTGTTATATCTGCTGATTCGTCAATCTGTGATATCTGCTGCCGACCCGTTCCAGCGCCTAGTGCCGGAAAAAAGACTCACAGAAGGGAACACAACAGCTATATTCCAAACAAGCGAGTGCGAAAAGTACTACGGTTTCAAGCTATTTATTGGAAGGACACTGTCTGAACTTAGTCCAATGCTGGTGCACACGGTCTGGCTTTGGTACGAGGCTGTGACGTGCTGCGTATTGAGGGGGCGTTGTCTGACCTTGATCAGCACTGACGCTAGCTGTCTGGGTTTGATACAAGGCTGTGACGCGCTGCATATTGAGGGGGTTTTGTCTGTCTGGCTAACATCTGGCGGAGCTGAGAGTCTCGGTAGATTTCGGGCATTCAGTGGCTGCTTTTAGGAAGCTGATCTTCCTGATAGAGCTAGTGGCTGAAAGTTACACACTAGGTGCTACTGGCTGATGGAAGGCTCGCCCACACTGGCCCGTGCCGACTAACAGATACATCACCCACACAAGTTTTAGTCCACAAAATCAAAACATCGAAAAAAAATTCACCTGCTACGACTAAAACAAATAAACATTCTAACACCTCTACAAACCATGCTTATTTCCCCAGCAATGTCAACTTTTTCGTGACATTGTCATCTGCTCTATTCGGTATCCTTAACGATGGCGTAACTTAACCATAGGAATGTCAGGGGAGCGAACGAAAAGAAGGCTCAATGGTCTGGAGTGAGCCACAGGTCAAGCGTATGATCGATGGGATTTTTAGCGTCCAGATTTCTGAAATAGTTGTCTTTGCTAGGATATTGGAGTTCGGAAAGTCTAAGAAGTGAAATGCTGAGGCCACCAAGTTAGCAAAAAACACGGTGGATTCCTGTGACAGTAGATTTGACGACAGCTGGAAACATCAAAACCGAGAGATTCAGCTGGGTTTCAGGTGAGACTCTCGAAAAGCCAAATTAGTTTGCAAATGAGTGTATATTCGCTGATTTCGCGCAATTTGATTTCAAGTAGAACATAAGGTTGACGGAAACCCGGGGACTGCGCCTACCTGATGAGCTCCAAGAAGGGCGAAACCGGTCGTGGGCTGTCGAGGAGTTTTCAACAACCTTATGAGTAGTGCATTACAAAAATATAAAAGTATAACAAAGTTGAGACAGCACACTGAAAATACCGCTTCTCTGAACCGCAAGTTCATTTGCCCCGTGTATAACACTGTCCCTGATTGCCACAGAACGATTACTATATTCAGTTCTTCAAATCAGTCGACACAGCTCCTTGTTGTTTCCACCTTGGTTTGTAGGGCTTTAGATGCCCACAACTGGACTTACAATGCCCTACATGCCAGAAGAATAAAGTCAGCAATAAAAATTATCACCATATATTTAGCTCCGGCCATTAGCTGGGACAGATTCGGGTTGCAACACCGTGGTGTAAAGTCATATGGATTGGTGGCATATCGAATAAAGCAGGTGCTTTGTGGGAATTCGAAAGTAATAGGAGGAATATGATGCAGTCAGAGAATTAGACAGACAGAACATGGTACTAGGTGCACATACGAAGCGACTGTACACTGATCATTGAGTACTACGTAGAACGCTAGCTTGAATGAGGAGTACCGGTGGCCGAAGCGGGGTGGATGGCGATTGTATCGCTCCCACAGTATGAAATCAGTGACTCCGAATCAGTTTAGTCCACTTGGACCATTTCAAGCGACATCACCGGGAAACTGCGTCTTCCGTGAAGGACGAAGAAGAGAAATTGGTGAAGATTGGGGAAAGTGAGTTTTGGCCTACAAAACCAGGGGCTGTTGCAATCATGGACGATGAAAATGCACTTGGTTTTCGACTTCCTTACTTTTTTGAAACTAATCAGGACACAGGGCACCAAACATATAATTCTAAGAATCGATCAAGGTTGACATACGGTTGCGCACAGCCTACTGTGCAGCGGAACAATCATGTCAAACAGGGTCGTGCGATTACACCCACACGTCTGAATCACGTCCGATTTCACCATGTGCCGGAGAAAGGTCAATATGGGACACAGAAAGTTCACGCTCACTCCATGACCAAGGCAGCCCGTACACAAGCGCACAGATAGCCATCTATGATCAACCGAGACAAAGGGACAACCACCGAGAACCGGTGTGGGCGTGTAGGAGACACACTGGTTGGTTGGCAGTGGGTCGACCATCAAATACGGTCACAAGTGAATCATATACATAGAAGTTTGTAATTGCGTTAATAGACAGTTCCCTCTGGTCGCATTCTTGTCTTCTGACTATAACCCAGTAGCGTCAGGGAATGTGAAGAGATACCAGACCTCTGTTGAACACGTCCACCCATGATTCAGAAATAGCATATGACAGTCCCTTATACTGCCTTCATATACGAATAAAAATGTAGTCTGGTAGTTCTATGCTTTACGATATCTCCTGTCCGCGTCCAACCCCTGATGTGTCTTTTTCACGCATCCTATGTACACACCGTTAATCCACTTCAGAATTCAACCTTCAACTTATGGTAAATCAGTTCTCAGATACAATCGTGATCAGGAATGGTGATGGGGGACAATTAAAACACAGTTTGCGTGAAACAGTAAATGTGACATTCGACCAACAGGAGAATCCGGGGACCAGGGCTACTACAATTTAAAGTAGTAAATGCAAGGAAAGGGTGCTATAGCTGAACCACTGTTGCTATCATTATACTCGGGCATAATACAAACTTATGAGTTGCCCAACAGAATAGAAACACAGGACAGAGTGTACTAGGTGCACACGACCTTCATACAAAAACGAATTCTAAGCTAATGTTCTGCAAAGTGTACACCAGGATGTCCCCAGGTTGGATTTTAGAATCAACTGGCTTAAAGTACAAACATTCTTAGCATCGGTCTGCTTCGCCCACCTTATCGCCATTTCTGGCACAGTGATCGCACATTCACTCGCTGTTTTGTTCTATTGATGGAGCCAACTGCCATAAATTCACTACTACTACTGTCTTATCAATAACAGTATGGGGTCAAGGTCGATGAAAATGTTTGGTATGCACCGAAATCTTCGCTCAGATCCCATAACAATGAACAAATGTGTCCGTGGCGAGGTCATTTGGTGTTGTTACTATGCGCGTTTTGCTTCACAGATGGACGGGAACAACAACCTAGTTTCCCACTCCAGGCGGCACAACTCGGTACGCTCAATGAAAAACCATAGCAACGAAACTACCCAGAGGATTTGGAGGAAACAGGAATAGAACATTATCAAATACGTCCACATTTTTCTCTTGATATTCGTACAGAAAAGCGTGGTTCCACTCGGATGAAGTTGGCGTGCGCTGTTTAGTCTACCTAAGTGAGCGAATTAGCATTGCCGAGTGGCAACCGAGACTCTGAGACATGCGGCGTCATAGTATCAGCCATTTCCAGGAATAGACAGGCTGATAACACGTTTTAGCATGTGAATCAACTGCTTACACCACACACCTGACGGAGAGCTACGTTATGGCCAGTGGGGTGATTCGAGTAGTCAAGAAGTTATCCATATATCAACCCAATTGAAAACCACGGGATATATCATCATCATTATTAACAACACAAGATGAGAACCCCGGTGCTTCTCAGCTTCTCACTGTTCACATCAGTGGACCTTCACTCGGCAAAGACAACAGTCGCTGAACTACTGGACAGTCATGGACCTCCCAGTGGACCTCTAAGGAAGGAAGACATATGTGAATTGCTCAGCCTCTGTTTGACCACGTACTTCGAATTCAACGGTGAATACTACGAACAATTGAAAGGAGCACCAATGGGTTCCCCAATTTCAGGGTTCATCGCCGAGATCGCAATGCAAAAACTGGAGAGGACCGTGTTGCCGGACATCAACCCGAAGCTTTGGGTACGTTATGTAGACGACACTTTTGTCATCATCAAGAAGAGAGAACTACAACGAGCAATCCAATTGATAAACAGTGTCTCCGATGACATCAAGTTCACGATGGAAGAAGAAAACAACAACAAACTGGCGGTTTTAGATGTCCTCGTCACAAGGTTGCCGAACGGACAAATGCAAACGGAAGTCTACAGAAAAGCTACGCACACGGATCAAATTCTGAGCTACCACAGCAACCACCCAAACTGCCACAAAGAGAGCTGCATCCGGACACTATTCAAGCGAATTGAAACACACTGCAACACAGTAGAATCTAAAGTAAAAGAAGAGAAACGCCTATACAGAATCTTTCAAAGGAACGGTTACCCAAGGAATTTCGTCTGGAGATCTCTGAGAAAATGCAATTCAACCAACGCGACAACCAGAAACACAAGCAAAACAATCACATTACCATATATCAAAAACATTTCGGAGATGACCGCCAGGATATTACAACAGCATGCCATAAAAGTGGCCCACAGACCGACTGACACGCTGCGAAGAGTACTATCAAAACCAAAGGGGACACTTAATGCAATGGAAAAGACAAATGTAATCTACAAAATTCAATGCAATGATTGTGAAAAACACTACGTGGGACAAACAGGGAGGAAACTGTCAACCAGAATCACCGAACATAAGCTCGCCACCAAGAGACATGACCAACTCTCTCTCATCTCTGCACACGAAGATGGGGAAGGACACCATTTCGATTGGAATAACGTCAGAATACTGGGCCAAGCAAGAACAAAGAAAGAACGCGAGTTCATGGAGGCGTGGTACTCCACTGGTGGAGCAATAAACAGGCACATTGAGATTGATCCTGCCTACCAGCCTCTGAGGACAAAGGAAATCCAGAACCACAGAACCCGAGGCCGGACAAGGACTCAAAGAAGAAATCAATAGAACAGCAGGCTACTAAAAATAGGAGGCACGCCACAAACCAACAGAGAAGCCGACCACGACGCAATACAGATCAAGAACGGGCCAATCAGAATCCAGGTTACAGCGCAAAGACTGCTCTCTGTAGACTATATAAACGCAGGCACGAAGAGAGGAACTACCCAACCAACAGCGCACTGAAGATGTCTCCTCGAATGGTGACGAAACGTTTGCAAATCAATTGCCAAGCTCGGCGAACAGATCAACAACTACCTGATCAATTACCAACCATATTAGAAATGGCTGGCATTCGGCGGGCACCATGTACACAGGCGGATTCGGTTGGTAGTGCTGGAAGTTGGTACTGCACAGAAACAATAGCACATAGCTGTAGTAGGAATTCACCGTTGTCTGTGCGTTTCCATTCCAGTCTTATACGACCACCCAGTTGAGCCCCAGCAGTCTACCTACTTGTGCATTCATACCAGCCGCAACCATAACAGTATCCGAGCTCCTAGCCTGCCGCAATGAGGTGCTCGAAGCTTTGTGAAAGCTGTCTCTGAGTTTATCACAGCAGCAGTTAGAGCGCAAGCAAACATGACGAACACGCGGGCGTGCTTACTGGAGACTCTCACAGACTCACAGAGGAGACTATCGCCATTCAACCGCAGATCCTTTAGCTCAGTGGCTAAAACAATGGTAACCCTATCAGAACTAGCAGCAGTGGCTTCTGGATGACCAGAAGCGAGTGGAAACGAATGGAGAGATAAGTTTAGCTTCTGCACTTGGATCTGGTTGCAGAGGCAGCACACATCATCAGAAAGTGAGTTCAGTGTGCATGCAAGAGCGGTCCGTTGACCAGCTGGCTACCAGATGGACTAAGCATAAGGGTTTGAAGAGTGATTTCGAAGTATCTGTAGTCGTTTCGGGCGAGTCAACCGTAGATATTTCAGCTAGCAGCAATGAGCTGCGAACGGATCCGTCAGTCTTTGAGAATGAGACTACGGAGACATCGCTAGAAACACGGTAAGGACGACGAGAAGTGCAAATATATGGAGTCAGCAGTAGCCTGTCCTTGCCTAACCGTCCCACTGTATACAGCAAGTGGGGAAACCAAGCTGATGGCACCCCACGACAACCGGTGTGACAAGAGATTAATTGTAAGTGCGCAATTAATGGTTGTAAACTGGCTGGGATACTTTCAGGGCGCCCATGTGGGAGGTCCCCAACCAAAGCCTTTGGCTCAAAAACCTGGTAGAAAGCCTACCTTTCTAAGCAGCAATTTGCCACACATGTTCCAACCCCCAACAGGGGGAACCAGGAGACTGTGTTAGTCATCCATCTACTCATTGACCCTTGTATAAGAGTCAGTAGGTATCACATATACACTCCTCAGTTTATTTAAATGGGTCATGAAGTTGTACAAACTGTCACACAGCGGTAAGGTCCAGTCTCCTGGAGGTAGGCATATTGACATGTCCAATGTTCACTAGCGCAAAGGACCACTAGTTGAAAGTTGATTCAGTAGCTGCTCTGAGGTGAAAGAGGGGTGGGCGAATCAATTTGTCACCCACACACTTATCCGAAGTTTTGAAATGAAATCACCAAGATTCGCTAGATGTTGGATCGCTCTGGAGTTGTCCTACAACTGGGTTGCACCAATCTTCCATTTTTTTTGTCAACTTAGCATAGGCTTCTCCACGATGTAATTGTACATTCCTCCCAGTCCATTTGTTCATAGCGAAATTAGGATTAAAAACATGGGTGTTCAGAGCTAGCCAACTTGATCGCCCTTTGGATATCACAGCTTGACTGTCCGGCATTCCAGTTGGCGATCAGTAAACAACGGTGTCTCGATTGATTAGCCCACAAGTGTGCTGGAGCCACAAGGAATGTTTGAGCACCAATAGCTGAGCAAAAACGAATGAGAGCGCTTCTTTTGACGAAGTAGACTAGGCACTACTGTTGTTCCTTCATTCTTCACTGACTCTATTACAATTCAAGCGCACATATCGCGCGGTGGCTTATGCGCTGGTCACCCACACTGTGCTGAGGTTCCCCTAAAAAAACCGCCCAGCTGTAACACCCTTCCGGTGCCTAGCTGCCATGCTACACGAAGGAAGCACGAGGGCAGGGGAAGTCGAGAGTTGCCCAAGCCTAGACAGGGGAAGTCGAGAGGCAGAGGTCGGGTTCGAACCGCGGACCCTCCGGTCAGTGAATTCGCGCTCTAACCACTTGGGCCACTTGAGGTTTCCCTGCGAAACTTTAAGTCACGAGTAGATTAGACAGTCCGGAAAACCAAAAAGGAGAGTTGGATTTGAAAGCTTGAAACGAAGATGGGCAAAATTAAACATCTCAACTGTCGTCACGGTGCCAACACTGACCGATACAGTGCAGCAGGAATGTCCACAAACCAAATAACAGCACGCGGAAGATTGACTCGGTGGTGTGGATTGAAGTTGTCCCTTCGAGGACGGTTCTGGATATCAAGACAGAGCAAGACAAACCCAACAGATGTATCGAGGACACGCATGGGTAAGTAGATCAGTGACCAAGACACACGCACATGCACGGAGGCGAAACAAGTGGATATCAAAAGTACACGGGCGGAGGAAGCAACTGAATGGTGCACCGGTGGAGCAGTGGCATACAGCTGCCTCGCACGTCAGATATGCGGATAGGCACTGCTGATGAGCCCTAATAAGAGCAAGACTCGAGTTCGGTGCTTTCATTTGGACTCACCAGAATGAATGTGGGATGACGGAGGGTGACTGTACAAACAAGACTGATGTGAACATGAATTATAATGATATCCAATTATATTCGATGAGCTTGGTTTCTGGCTGTTACTAGCTGCACTGATTCTATGTAGGTACTCTTTAAATGTCGAGAGGAATGTGAGTAGTTCAAGTGTACTGGCCGGCCGTTGATCAGTTCGACGAGCTACGTAGTGAAACTGAACAGGTTTCGCTTTCAATTGCGGAGACATCATCAATACATGATGAGGTGGCTATTTCGCCCACTTCTTCTTCGCGCTAGTTGACTCATTAGTTGTCTGATCCTTCGTGGGATTCAGAGTCCACCCGACGTAAAATTCCTCTATTGACGGGCGGCTGATAGACTGGGTTGGTGTCTATATGTCGAGTACCAAGCCACGACAAACTTCCACTCCCATTTTATCTTTGTATGGGAAAGTACTTGGACATTATACCAGCTAATTTTCCTCTGCCTGTCTGCGTTGTTCATACCATTGTCCATCCAAAGTAGACTGCCAAGCATAGATCCGGCGGTTCGCAGCTACCTTCTTCCGCGAGCGTACTATTTATGCTATTCGGACGTTCCAAAGTCCAGCACGACACACTGAGTACGAGAGTTTGCTAGAACACACAACGCAAAAATACCGCCATATCCTTTGAGGTCAACAGTCGAGTTATCTAGTTTGATATCACTCGTAAACGATTTGATTGCCTATTGATAAGTTGATGCGGTCAATAGATAGAATTAATTACAATGGCCAAATATTAATCTATATGATCAACAAATTCCCTGAATTATTCCAAACATGTGACGTATGCGTGAGAGAAGCAGCTTAAGGCTGCAGAAGTTGGCACTGGAAATGACTAGAAGGCTCTCTGCCAACGGACAATGCTGCTTGGCTGCGTTAATAAGGGAAGGTCTGGTGGTCGTAGTGAGTGAGCATTATTTCTGACTACTATTGAATAAACAGTAGGCGAGAGAGGAGCGATAATATTCATGTGAGTGCCTGTCTGGGATCGCCGGCAGGACGGGTGCACGCACACGAGCTTGTCAGTGAGAAAAGGGAAAACGGGCTTTCAGGATAGTTTCTGAGTAACCACCGCAGAAGTGGTTAGTGTATCCAAATCCACTCATTTTTTTGTAGGAAGGGGCTCGGTTGCATTTCACCCCGACTGGGGTCAAAGCATGCCAAGCACTGTGATCTCAAACCGGTATGACACTAGTATCTCCACTAGTGTCTTTACCTCTCCTTGTTCCAAGGAGTATAGAAAACGAGGCTAAAAATAACATCAACAATTACCAAGATATTAGATCTGTACCCGCAAGCCTCATCACGTTCAACCTATGTGGTCTGGTTTATATCCAACGAACTCTAGTGAAATTTTGTTACGTTAAAATTCACCACCTTTACTATTCTTATGCAGTGGATCTTAATCATTTATGGTTACTTAGTACAGAAACCATTTTTATCAAATTACACGATCTGCGCTGATATTCCATGTACCCGTTCACCACGCCAATGCCTTTCTAATATTCGAACTTACACATGAGAGACATCCCCACAATGAGCATCAGGAATCCAGGATAATGATGGACAACCGGATTTCCCACAATCAACTGCAATCGGCCTGCAACGGTCGCACCTCCCGGGAAGCAGAACCCCGGTCAAGTTGGTAGCTAGCTTCAATTCACTTCAGTTATAGAGCAACCACAGTCAAAGTCTAACGAAGCATCGTACAGTGCTCGTAAAAAAGGGCCGTCTCATGGTCAACTTTCTGGACTATTGCTGAATCCCGGGATTTTATTTCGTCGGACTGACAGATTTCGCAGGCACTATTGTCATAACCTTTCGAGCCAGGATCAACAGAGCTTTCTCACCGGAAACAAGTAGAACATAAGGTTGACGGAAACTCGGGGACTGCGCCCACCTGATGAACCCCAAAAAGGGCGAAACCGGTCGTGGGCTGTTGACGGATTTTCAGCAACCTTATGAGTAGTACGTTACAAATATATTACAAGTGCTTACTCATGTTAGCCTACACACACATTGTCCGACTAAGCCCCTCCAACAGCTGGTAGTAAAGCATATGGACAACAAAGGAAAAAACGTGCACCTTACAGACAAGGGGAGAAGATGAGTGTAACGATAGAAGGAGAAGAGGTGGAAGAAAATGCTGTTCATCCACAAGTTGGCAGTACTATCCGTGCTCTTGGAGAATAGCGGCCCTAGCTGAGGGTGACGTTATGATGAGGTTCGCATCGACAAGGCTCTATAGAGAATGTGCCGATGAGTTTGATGTAGTAAAATCTATCACGGATCCCAATATGTTACTCTGCTGGGGACATTTTCAGTACATGTGAGCTACCTTGACCACTGGTTTCCGATAACGGCCTTCATTCTCTCATTTGTTGAAATCGTGTACATTGTTTAGTAAATTCATTTTGTGTCCATGGAACAGAACCCTCTACCTTTCGAATCGCAACAAAATAACCAAGATATATCGAGTCGTCCATCTGTGCAGCATCACAACTATATAGTGTATATTCTGCAACAGCGACACTGCTTCCAGCAATCAAAAATGGTTGTGTTTCTTGATCTGAAAGCTGCCTTTGGCTCTGCGGACCGCCAGGCACTGTCTGTGGAGCAAAGGTGCCCCCCATAAATCCTTGGCCCTCCTTAAGGCGCTGTACGCCGACTTCTGCGGCCGTGTGAAGGTCCATGGGAAGCTCTTTTCTGAGTTCACCACATCAAATGGTGTCGGACAGGACTATCCTCTTCTACTTTTCCCCTTCAACCTCGTCATTGATACAATTAGGGAAGACTCACTATCAACCTATAATGTCTGTGGGGTCGAAGTGCTCCCTGGGCATCCGCTCACAGATATCGAGTACTCAGATGACAAGGCTCTTTTTGGATTTGACCCTGTGGTAATGCAAACAATATTAAATAATCCAAACAGATTGGGATGAGCTTCACACCTGCATAGTGTACAGTGCTACTGCAAGACCGAGTGGGCTCGAACCCTAGTCTCATGCTTGCGGATGAATCGACTGAGGTAGTAGACATCTGTCTACCTAGGCAGCTGTATCATCCCCGGTGGTCACGTGAAAGATGATATTTCCATCCGGACTAGACATTACTATATAGATCAGAAACCTGGCTGTTGCTCACTGAGGATGTCAAGTGATTTTCAGTGTTTGACCATCAATGTCTTCGGAGCATTGCCCGAGTCTGGTGGGAACACCGGATCAGCAATGTTGAACTATCTCAAATGGTATTCGGGAGAAATAATTCACCCAGAATAGATGAATTGATCACACTTCATAGGTTGCGCTGACTCGGCCACGTGCTCCGTACGTTAAATTAAGTGAGGATGGTGTGGTTACGGTATAAAACCGTTGACAGTTTTCCCCGTAACACAACTCTCGTAGCGATAATGCGGAATCGGTACCTCAATTTGTGACGGAATGCGTACGACTTCATGACGAATATAGAGCAAATGACCGCACACTGGGAAAACTATGTAAGCAAGCCCACGGGTGACGGTATAATGCTCACTGACAAAGAAATCGCATTTGTAGGATTTTGGCAAGAGTATACCGTAAAGAGTGCGTCCTTCAGTGTCATTCAAGCAAATGTCCCTCTTTGGTGTTCATCACTCTTCGTTTGGGATCCCTGGGTTTAATCCATTCATGGCAAAAGAAGTCTCAAGACAACAATAAAGACAATCACTCAGCTGCAATGCCTTTTCGGTGCCCAACTGCCATGCCGCCCGAAGAAAGCACGAGGGCTGTGATACTACCAGGTTGCCCAAGCCTAGACACGGGAAGTCGAGAGGCAGAGGTCGGATTCGAACCACGGACCTTCCGGTCAGTGAATTCGCGCTCTAACCACTTGAGCCATCTCGCCCCAAAAAAAGTCTCAGCTGTTTACGTGTCTTCCGTTCAGACTACCAAGATATAGACTGCAAAAAGGTTGCGTCCTTAAGAAAAACGATCCCTAAAACACACCGCCTACAAGAATTTCAAGAACATCCTTCCCCTAGCTGGGGAAACGGAAGATGAGATGGCAATCGAAACTACAAAACCGATACTGAAATTCCTTACCAAGCTCAGGAAGGAAAACCAACACAAGTATATGCCCTACAAGCGGATGACGATAATACAAGGCTAGTGGAGAGTGGATCCGTACCCAGTGTGCTAGGATGGGTCATCCCGGGGGATGACCAATTTTGCTATAAAAAAATCACTTACTTACCTCAATTGGATGTGAGTTGGCCAATGCGTCTAGTCGAAGCGCACAGGCTAATTCGCCGTAGGTGAAGTGAGTCTGGGGAACCAGGGAAAAAAGAGCAGAAACAGGTGGACTTTGGTGTTAGCGATAGTTGTGCACATCCCGTTGGTCAACAAAGAGTAACAGCAGTTAGCATACAAAGTTAGATTGATTCAGTGATTTCTATTAGTTTACGCGTACGGACTTTATGTGAAATCGACTCTTTGGGGTGAAATAAACACTAGCTGTGAACTTCGAAAATACCGCATCATAATATACTTTAAAGTTAGATAGACCTTGAAAAAGACCCAGTTTAAATTGTCCACCAGATAACATTTAGATTAAAGGGTCCTTATTTCGGCCGAACTCCTCGAGTCGTGGTCTCTTTAAAGGTGAGCGAAACACATAAAGTTGTAAAGTACGTACAGCTTGACAACCGAGGATGCGAAATGAGGGTCAATTTTGTCGCTCAGCCTTCAAAACTGGTGCGTCTTTAAATCTGGATTTCACCTTGAAACCTGCGCCTGTCAAAAAGCTCAAAAGCATTGTCAAACTATTTGCTTCTCACTGAAACTCAGAAGCCGTGCACATCTCACAAATCTATACAGAGATTCAAACGTAGACTGCGTGCGGAACGGAATCCGCTAACCAAGGCCTCAGTGTGCCACTTAGAAGCATCGGCTATACTCAGACCAACATTCTGCTTAAGGGATGCTGTCTCACGAAGTCTCAGTAGCGCACAAGTGAGGGCGAGATGGCTCAGTGCGAATTTGCTAACCGGACAGTCCGTGGTTCGAACTCGACCTCTGCCTCTTGATTCCCCCCGCCTAAGCTTGGACCACTTAACAGTATCCCAGCCCTCGTGCTTCCTTCTGATAGCATGGCAGTTAGGCACCGAGAGGGTGCTACAACTGAGTTTTTTTTACAAGTGAGGGTGATTCTGGTGGATTGGGCGAAGTGTAGTAAATTGTTTGAAGGGACTTCTTTAGTTCCACTGTAGCCTTACAAGGCGCACTTTCCTTCGGATTTCAGGGATGCGCATGGTATAAAAGTCAAGGAACAATAGGAATTTGGCGAGTATTATATTCTCCAAAGGCAAGTCGACCGAGGTCGACTATAGTGGCCCTGGTAAGAGTGGAAACAAAGTATAGAAATAAGACCAGTATTTTCACACATAAGGGTGAAGACTCAAAAGATATCTGGATATCATAACAGGGGTTAAAAAGAACAATACTGTGCACCAGGGACACCATACGTGCTTACTTCCAAAGAAGAATCAGTGATCAGTGTTCCAATGTAACCCAAACACATCAGTCCAAATGAATCTTCATAGCGGAAAACAATAAAATGGGGAAAATGTAAGGCCCTATTCTGGTCTACCACAAATGAGCGAGGAGTCCTCGCTTCGATAATTTGAATAGGAACTGATAACGCAAACAGCACTGGCACCCGGGCATAGCTACACTTTGTAGCGTCCTCAAAAAATCCGAGAACTGGGTCCTGGAAAGCGAATCACACCCAGACTTGTGTAACCACTTCTATTCCCCTTTGTTTAGTCATACGTCATTGGCCCTTTTGGTTCCATCGATCTGAACATCAGCTCAAAACTCACAAAACATGGAAGATCCACTACTACTTGTGGTGCTGCAAACATCCAGCCGAAATCAGTTGTTGCTCTGAGATATCTAAGGGCCCGTCAGACTATGTTACCAACAAATCTGCGAATTAGAAGTGATCTGTAGTGACTGTTCCCCGAACGAGATGAAAACTAGCTTCATAAATGTTTCCCTTCCTCTGTCGAGAACAGTCCTCAGTGGTTGCGTGTCCTTGGGAAATAACAAAGGATTGCGCCAACCCGTCAGTCTGCCAAAACTGACCAAAGATTGATCTTCAGTGGATATGAAAACGATCAGCTCAAATGTGGGGGCGTTAACAAAGGAGACAACTCACCCAAATATCCATTTCGGGAAAACAGTGGTTGGTACAAAGGTATTCGATCCACGTGGCAAAACCTTCCTTAAGCCAGAGGTCGGTCCACCATTCCATCGTAACTAAATTCCCGAACCACATATGGGCCAGCTCATGGGAGACGGTCAGGGCGATTGACTGTTTGGAACCAGGCGAGGCGGTGTCTTTCTCGGCTAACAACGTGCGCTCGCTTAAAAGGACAATGGAAGATGAATGCAGAGCACGCAGACAGAATGGGCTCGTTCGGGTATTGGAGGGTGATGGAATTTGCTTACCGATATGTGACCAGTCCCCAATTTTCCATTGCGCCACCAGAAAAGTCTGGGATCGCAAGCATATCGCATTTTGGCAAAGGGTATCGAACGCCAAAGTAGTCACCAAAGAATGGCAAGCTACGACACGCCGTATCCAAGGCCAGTTCACCACGTCCAGCTTCGGTAACGAGGCCAGGACGAGAGTAGACACGAACCAAAACGCCGTTTCCGTCCCGAGCCTGAGAAGAATGGCAAAAACAAACACATCAAACCGATTTTCCAAGGCTCCCTGAATTTGTACACCGTGTACACACTCGAGTACGTACGGACTAGAGTAAGAATAGGAAACAAAACTCCGAATACGTGGATAAGGACAGTGGGACAGTCTGATTCGGAAGCGATCAAGTAACGAGTTGTCTCTTGGAACGAAACTAATCACAGGACAGGAATCCTTCTTTCGAGATATCACTTATCGGAGGTGGTCAAGAACTAAGGCGCGATGAAAAAGGCTAACTTAAGACCCGGTAGAGATTAGTTGAAATTGCAAGAAAGGAAAAACACACTTGTTGCAGTAGCGGTCTGTTTAAAACGCATGAAAAGAGGTTTACTGTGCACTGTATAGACGTAATGTACTACTCATAAAGTTGCTGAAAACTCTTCAACAGCCCACGGCCAGTTTTGCCCTTCCTGAGGCTCGTCGGACAAGTGCAGTGCCCGAGTTTCCATCATCCCTACGTTCTACTTGAACCCAAATTGCACGAAATTCGACTTTTACACTCATTTGCATGCTAATTGGATTGTAACGGGAGACTCACCTGGAGCCTAGCTGAATTTTTGGTTTATGACGTCTAAAAAGCACCATAAACGAAAGATTCAGCAGGGTTCCCATCAAAACCAAATTAGCATGCAAATGAGTGTACTTCGCTAATTTACTGTGCCTATTTGTAATATTTATCTCCACTTTGACTTCGACCGCCGGAAAACAGCTGCTAATGGCCGCCAGCGACCGCTGCGGTTGCTCGAACGGAAATAATTCCACCAAAGCCTGCTCTGGTCAGCCCGTCCATGCAGTTGCTACACGAAGCGAACACTAACGGCGAACTGAGGTGTACTTGAGAGCCCTATTAATTTTATCAGGTGATCGTAATGCTTTGTGTTTTGAGTTCAAATCATCGACTGTACTTCACCAACATGCGACGCTACTCGACGTCTGCTCTCTACAGGGTAACCTTGGAAACAAATTGGTGTATAGGATATGACCAGCAATACGTACAAAGTTGCTGAGGACTCTTTGGAAGCCCACTATCGATTGTAGCCTTCCTGAGTCTCACCAGGCAAGCATAGTCGGTAGCCAAGTGTCTCCTACTTGAGCACCAAACTTTACTTTTTTGGAGTTATGCATTCCTTGGCAAATTAGCTTTGCACAGACTGGGGACTATTATAAACGAGATATTCGGCTGATATCCAGTTAATAGTGTTGATTTGCACATGAATGTATAGCCCCACTCGTTGGACAGAGTTGCCTTCAAAAAAGCCTCAGACAGCATAAGTAACGACTGTTATGGTATTAGTCTGATCACAGCCAAAATGTTTGCATCGAAGTGGGTTTTGCATGACAAGCCCAGTAACAACAACGATAATAATGATAATCGTTCAACTGTAATGCCCTTTCGGTGCCTAGCTGTCATGCCATCCACAAGAAGTACAAGGTCGTCCAAGCCTCGAGCAGTCGAGACATCGGGGTTGAGTTCGAAATACGGACCTTCCGGTCAGCAAGTTCGCATCTAAACCATTGAATTACTTCAAGCACAGTCGACTGTCAACGTTCATATGAACCTTAGATTTCCAGTTCGCAGTAAAGCATTCCTAGACAAAGCGTTTTTAAGCGATCAGCACCCAACCCTTTTAAGTCCTCTCATTTCGNGCTTTCCTGCTGAAAGAAACGTCTCTAAAGCTTGTGTGGCGAAAAGAAGCAAAAAAGGACTAGCCACAATTGCATCACGAAATCGCCCACATCAGGGTCTTGTCCAATTCGTCGCCGGTGTTCCTTGTCTCACGTATTTTTTTCAAAAGAACATGATGCCGTTGTATTCTCTAAGGAGAACGTTGTAATTCTCGCTCGGTAGTTTTCGCCATCAAGCTTGCTCAGCCCTCAAAACACGGAAATGTCTCCCTATTTCCACTAACAAAACGTCATCAGACCCTGCAGTTCCTTATCGCTTGGAGACCATTATAAGGGCCAGAAGGCAGTCCGTTACTGTTACAAAACTTCACTGGTTCTGTGGTTCCATGCTTGGGAAAAGTACGACTTTATTGTTATTTCAGAGCAATTCACTTTACACCAGTTCCCTGAGTCCCTCGTCGTCAAGCCACTTCTGGGAAACTCCGAACGCTGTAACTTCCCCAGTGCCCATTATTATGTATGGGCATGTGTAGACCGCGTTCAGCAAGATGGCTTTGTTGGACTGTCTGTCTGTCTGAATTATCTTTCCCAGTTCGATCACATAAAACCCATGGCTTCCCTTTGACAATCCCAAAAGCTTGCTTTCCTTCTAGGCTCCCGGAGTTGCACGTATAATGTGGTATTCCTTGAATCCCTTTCGATTTATCGAGTCCAATGTGGAAGCAATACACCTCATCGGCGAATCACATTGGAACCTTATGGTGTCTTGCAGATAGAGGAGACGTAGCTCGTCCGTATCCTCTTTACAAGTACCACCATGGTTGGCGTTCCTTAGAACTTGCGGTGACGTCACCCTTCGCTATTGCTTTTACCGCCCCACTCACCGCTACAACACTAGATACTGCTCTCAAGTGGTCACGCTTCGTTGTTGAACTGAACCCTAGGACTCCACATTCTTTCCCCGGAGGGTCAAAACTTTAGACTATCTTTTAACTATAGTTTCTCACACATCTTACGACCTTCCCTGTTCCCTATTTCGAGTTAACAGTTAAAGCCTTCCGGGTGTTGCTCTCCATTGTCGTCTTCGTGTTGCGAATTCTCGGTTTTTGTGAAATATTTCCGACTTTAGGGCTCAACCCTCTATGTGGCTTCTCGCTTTCACATAATAAAAATCGTATACTCTCTTCCTGGTTTGACGACAGCGAACCGCATTTCGGAACCAGCACTGTCCTCAGAACTATTCAGTCAGTTGACACTACCCCCCCCCACTGGTGCGCAATCAATGGTGTGACCGTTGAACCTATTTGATTCTGAGGTTTTTTCATATTTCCAAAGAAAAGTCCAAAGAAGGTAATCGGCTGTTGATCGCTTTGAGAGGAATCTATA
>NW_008751953.1:187872-223125 GCF_000715545.1 Opisthorchis viverrini
ATATATATATATATATATATATATATATACCCGCAAAACACGAAATGCAACAACGAATAGATAACGGATTGGTAAGACTCAGATGAAAGCCAGTGTCCAATACAGATAAACAAATATTTGGTTCCCACGATTTGTCTTACGAAAGAGCGTGTCACGACAGGCCTTACTTCACACGGTAGGCAGCCAAGTGTTTGTACAGCAGGCGACGAACTATGATCGGGGTATAGAGTTGAGTAACCAGCAAACTGAGTGAACTGACATACCGAGCTTGCCAACGCGCGCGTTTGTGTATGACCACCGTCCGGTTTCGGTCACAGGTATCCCTCTTTGTTTTTATTGCCATCTTATGCTTCCTTTTACTGTATTCCTGAACACAGCCTGCACCAACACTCTGGACGTTCCGGAGTTTTAAGCCTCCAAGTGCGCCAGAAGCGACTTTATGTGAGTATCAAACCAAGCTGAGTGGGGGCCATCACATGACCCTGGACGTGCACTAAGGATTTAGACAACTGCGGGTTAGATATGCTGATGGCTTCAGGACTTCACCCATCTGTTCGCTCTCTGGTCGACACCGAGTACATGGTATTCAGAAGGTTGCACATTCGGATAAGCGCAAATCGCTGTATGCGCGGGGTCCATCAACGTGGTTAGATGCAACAGGTAAACACGGGAACGGATTTTGGAAATATGAAGGGATACGGTGTATAAACAGTCAAGAAAATATGTAAATATTAACAGAAAAGAAGTATAGCACAAGCAAGTTAACAGGAGTTGAGTTTGTTTGCATTGGCACTTCCGGCACACTCAGAAACACTTGAAGTAATAGATGAGAGGTGCATGTAAGCGAAGATCGGACAGACCCATCTGTTAGGAATTCAAACCCTCCCATTCTATTTCATAAGCCTCGGTATCCTATAAGTCAGTGAGAAAAAAGTCAGATAAATGCAATTGTATGGTGATCCAGAAGGCAACTGTCTGTGGCGTTCACATTCATTGAGGTGGAGGAAAATTTGAGGGTTCTGGTTGCATAACTGATCTTTGATCTCTCCGCTGAGTCACCAACGGGGTGATATCACCAGTTCTTTAGTGTGTAGTGAACTGGTGCGGCAATTGTTACATAAAACAACTGAGGGACTTGTCACTTGCTGGCGAAAATTTGTTCAAATTAACTTAGTAGTAAAGGAGTTATGGCAAAATCATGGATAGTTCTACGATTTGTTATGGGCTATATGTATCCCAACTACCACAACATGAAACGAAATTCCTGTTGAGAGCTCAGACGTAGATCAACAGCAGGGAAAAACGGCTTGCCGTGGAGCCGTTCTATGTAGAGTTGAACTGTACTACTGATCGCATTCGCTCCTGTGGTTATGCTTTCGATAGTAATAATAGTAATAATAGTAATAAATAATAATAGTACATATTCGCTCTCTCCAACCTTCGCCACTTCAAATCACGGCTTACCAGAGATATAACATCTGCAGCGTTTTTATTCAGTTTAGTTTTAATATTTTTACACAGCCACTAACGCACCGCTCCAATCCACTACACAAAGACGCACTGACGGTTGTCGAATTTCAAACTGGATTCAGCCAACATGTCGACGACTATGAGGCAGTGGTGATTAACTGGATTCTGAGTTGGAAGTCCGAAACCCAAAAGCAACACGATGTCTTCAGTATGACTAACCAGTGCAGCCTACGTAGTAAAGCATTCATGCGAACCGGGGAACTGATAGAACACTCAGGGGTGATGAGGAGGTTGGAACCTGGGTCACGTACCTCTATGGATAGTGTCCATACCGCGACGCAACGGCGAGGAGAAGGTTGTCTTAGGTTTTGAACTCACACACAAGATGGAAAGGTAAAATAAAAACGTACATAAAAAGGGGCAGCTTAACCACACCCGGTAAGTAAATTTACCTCGACATATTCCATCTCGCCAATGGCGAAAGCAACCAAATAAGATGACATCTTTGGCGAATCCTGAAACACGTGGACGGCGCATCCATCGCTCTGTTCGGTCTTCGATAACAAGGGCTACCAGGGAAATAGGCAGAATCAGGTAATTATGGGACCAAGAAGGAGAAATTCGACAAAATAAAACTGTGGCCTGACCTAAAAAATACTAGGGCAGTATACTTCCTATAAAGGTGGATCACATCAGTAATTTCACAAGGAAAGGTTAGGATATGAGCAATAAGAACGGAACTACAAAACTTTTCACCTTATTGTATAAATACCCCTTACCACAAAATCAGACAACAGATTTTGAGTATCCTCGTTATCCACATCATTACCCCCAGTAGCAGTGTAAGAAACGACGTTTATCATAGGTTGCCGGAAGTAACGGTGACCTGGTTAATGTAGCCCACCGGGATTCGGTTCATGAGCTTCCTTCTTTTTGTATTTGCGCATCATAAAATAAATCGTTCAGCTCTAACACTCTTTCGGTGCCTAGATGCCATGCCACCCGAAAGAAGCACCAGGGCTGCGGTGCTGAAAGGCTGCCCAAGGATAGACAAGAGAAGTCGAGATGCAGAGGCCGGTTTCGAACTGTAAAGGTCATTCACTAGATCACGCGTCACAAACACTCAAACCACGTGACTATTCCGGTCCCACTTGTACACTACAACTTCTCATCCATTTTTGTTTACGCAGCTATCACTTGCGTAGGCCTTCCGGCCAGTAAATTCGCACTTTAACCACTGAGCCATCCTACCCCATCATAAACCCAACAGACTACAACAGTATTAGCAATCCCATTTCCAACCGGCACATGGGAGAGACGTGAGGAACTCAGGCGTGAGGACTGTAGCAACTGCTACAAATTGAAGGCTGGCTTGGTAGCCCACCATCGGGGTTGACGCCAATGAAAGTGTTGGCACGAACGTGGTCACCCAATTGGTCTGCACTGACTGTTCTCGTCAGTTTCCGCAGAAGACTGAGCTAAATCAACCTGCACACCCCACCCATCACAATGCAGATAGGGTTGTTCGGGTGCTGGCCCCAATAAAAAATCCCAGTCACTCTGGCGCCCGGCTGGCAGGTTTCATCTGCCTTGACATGCAGACCGCGCTGCTCGTGGGATTGGAACAGTATTTCCTTGGTTTATCAATTACCAGTATCAAAACCAGGTTACCAGCAACCACAGCTGTACAAATCGCCATCTGGGGGCTCCGAGCAAACTATAAATCAGACAGCTTCAAGTTCATCCGATGGTGACTCCACGGTCCAAACAAACTCTGGAATGCAGCAGGTCACTCTTGGAATCCAACTCTGACAGTGTTGACAATTCTAGTCTTTGCTCGAGGGTTGTAGTCCGGCATCATGACATCGGAGATGGTCTTGTCGCTTCTGGACCGTCCAAGATATTTCCACAAGCGTGGAAACCTGCCTACCGACGCTATCACCAGCAAGCTTATCATGCACTGGTCAACCGAAAGCAGATACGCCGAGCCAACTAGCATGTCATCCGAACCTGTACCATCACGGGCGGAAAGATGTAGCGTCCTTTGTGCTTGGTGGGTCGTGGAAGGAACTGTACAAAGGAAGCCGCGGTTTGATTCCGGACGCCGAAAAGTACTGGGTACAGGTAGAACGACTTGGGAGCTAAGTATGAAAGCCATTACCAGCAAACTCAGCCACGCTGGTCATTGCCGCCTCCCTGGATGGGAACCCCGAGACGGGACACATCAATCGTTAGACATTGAAGGACATGACCCAGTCGCCCCCTCAATAGCGCCTGTATATCCAAGCTATTGCCTTCAATGCATAGCTCCCTTCCCAATCTCCCCACCTAAAAGTCCACTGATGACCCTGTATTTAAGCATTAATTACACCACCTCGCGCCTCCAATGCGCAAGTACCTACCCAACCTCCCAAAATCATAGGTTGACGAAATTGTGGCAGCTATAACCGCTGTACGACAAGTACGCGGTTCTTACAGCTGAGAATGGTGATGATGATGACTGGATACAGGTGCTCTCTACTACAGAACACGCATTGCCAATCAAGTCAGGTTAGAGTTTGATCAGACCCATTAAAAAAGAGGAATACGGCCCACATGGAGGTTTGGACACAGAAAGCTTCACCAGTTCAATACTAAGGATCTTGCTGGGTATTTCAACTTGTATTCATTATCTGAGGGTGGTCCATCGCAAGTATATTCTGCCGGTGTCACGCATGTTCCATCTTTTCCAAGCCAGACCTCATCAGACTGAGGCCGGCCTCCATGTCATCCATGCTCGCTCGATGCCTTCGCAAAGTGCTTACTGATCGCTGGAGACGTGGGCTGCAACCGTCTTAGTTCTAGTTTGCATTTCTACACTGAGATGGTTGTTTGGATGATACCTAGCTGATACACTCCATATTTCCTCACTCTCAAGATACCAATAACCGTTCAGCTGCAACAACCTTCCTGCGCTTAGATACTATACTATGAGAAGGTAGCGCAAGGCCTGATTATACTGTCAGGTTCCCCAGGCCTAGGTAGGAGGTATCGAGATTCTGAGGCAAGGTTCGAACTCGAGCTCACTCTTCAGCGACTGCTCCTAACCTCGGTTTGGAGTTTGTTGACATTTCGGTTCCACACGATACAACTGGCAGATCTTCCAATGCGTTTGAAGCACCATCACCACTAGTTCGATGGGTTGATGATAACGCTGTGGCAGTTTCCCCAATTCAGAGGTTCACTCTATCCCATATTGTTCATCAAGGCGATGGATGATGAGGTTCTTGGTTTGTCGAGTCCGTAAATAGGCTACCAGTTCCATGAAACCTTGCTGGACGCTTTAGCCTTTACTGACGACTGGGTCATGTCATAAAATCAGACCCGTCTTAAAGAGAAGCATGGAGCTGCTGAGGTCAAGATGGGAGAAGCTAGCATGGCAATCAACGCCCAACGGATGAAAGCAATAGTAATTTGTGGGGATAGAAAACATCGGTGTCACTTAAACTTTAATCACAGGAATGCATTAGCTGAGTTATCGGGCTGCACCCGACTGCGAACGATAAGGAAGTTTTTGCGCAGGATTCTGCCTAACACGAAACATTTTGCTTCGCCGAGGAATCTACCACTCCTCTGGGTCCGACAGACACCATGACATATTTGGGTGTCCCCTTTACTTTCAGGGGGAAAGCAGTCTGCAACCACCAACAACAGCTTCTGAAACTACTCGACGGGGTGACGCATGTCCATTAAACCCGCATCAAAGAACAAAGATCACAAGAAACTACCCAATACTAAAGCTGATACATTCGCCGACAATGTGAATGGTGTTGTTAGGGATCTCAGGCTTCCCAGTCTTAAGTACGTGCGTGAAAACCAAGGAACTAACGGTTACCGCCTGGGGTGATAGTCTGCACAACAACGTTGATGGTCGCGGCTTGCTATTCGGTCACCTCACCTATTTCGAATTGATCGATTGTGTTTCCAGAGTACGCTTTCTCGAGTATTTACCCGTGGCACCCAGCTGCGGTGCAACCTGCCGAGAGCCAGAGTGGTCATGACAACCAGGGGATTTCGTCGTGGAAACTGTGATTAACCGGAGAGTCTGGTGCATATACTACAGTCCAACTAAATCGCGTATGATGCTCAATGTCCTCATCATAATTGGGTAGCAAGGGACTTAAGAAACTTCTCCGTCATCGGGGATATACTGTCTACCTACTTTGACGTTTTTCATTACGCCTGAACTAATCGCTGTTCAGGAGTGCCGATGGAAGACGTAAGCGTGGTCCCGGATGGGCGCTGAATGAGAAGAAGCAGAAGTACGGAGCCGACTATTGTTGCTCCACCATCACTTCAACCCCAAGTGTCAGTGGTTGTTGTGTTGGTGTTTTGGTTCACGAACCAATGGTCATTTCATGTCGAGGTATCCGCTTTCCTAGGGTCACACTCAGTGGCCGGTGACTGGTCATTTTGAGCTCTCTACGTACTTACGACACTTTTACGCGCGATAGGTGGCGTTGAGCTTTCTTGCTAATGACTTTCACACCTATCCCAGTATGACAGAGACCGCGTACCTGACATGCGATTCTTGACTGCGCTTACTGCGCCTTGAGGAGTATTGTGCATTGTTTTTCTTCTTTTCATAGCTCGAAATAGCTCAGCGGTTAGGACACAAGCTTATTGACCGGAAGACTCATGATTTTAACCCAATGAATGTCTGAATCTCGACTGCTCCTGTTTAGGCTTGGGCAACCTGACAGTATATCAGCCCTCGTGCTTCCTTCGGGTGGCATGGCAGCTAGGTACCGATAGTGTTACAGCTGAACCAGTTTTTTCTTTTATAATTTTCATCAGTTTTTGGTCTTTACACATCCTTCCATGCCAAACATTCTTACTTAAGATCATCTCGCCTGACTGGAAAAAATTGATGGCACGCCATCGAATGGAACAGCAGTAGTGATGAAAAAGCCTAGGTGGGTTGTAAGTGAGACAACAACTTAGACGTGAGCTTTGTGGGAATGATGAATCGACACACGATAACGAACGAAACTGGCCATAGCGAGCCAGTCCGTTTTCGCGTGGGCAGAAAGACACCTAAGATACGTTGCGACGTTGGAACTCGGTGAAGGTAATACGCTCAGTGCACAACCACAACGATCACGCTGAGGAAGGCCTGGAGCATCGCATTATACCCCCCTTGTTATCCTACTGCTATGCAAATAATAGTTCAGCTGTAGCACTATTTTGGTGCCTAGCTGCCATGCCACACGAAGCAGGCACGAAGTCTGGGATACTACCAGGTTGCCCAAGCCTAGACAGTGGAAGTCGAGAGGCAGAGGTCGGGTTCGAACCACGGACCTTCCGGTCCGTCTCACCCTCACTGCTATGCAACAGCTTGCGAGAACAGGATTGCTGCATTCCACTTACTCATACGACTCGAATCGTATCCGGATGGAATCAAATGTCTCGTTTTCAAAAAGTCGGTCAGTTCGAAATAGATGGGCAAAGTAGACAAAAAATTAAAAATTAGGGGGAAAAACAGAAGGTTTCTAGCCCACAAGAAAAGCTGAAGTGCTTACACTCCGACAAGCTGAAGCGCGACAAAACTTTAAGACACGTGTATCAGAAGCTGATCGCCAATACGCAACGCCCCAGCAGAACAACCGGACACACCGATGGTGCGGAAGATGAGTGTTTCTCACTTACCATGTTGGATATTGCAGTCAAAGTGCTTGGGACAACAAGAGTTATGCTGAAGACGGATTTGAAATCCGGTTCATCCCAACAAGGAAACGCTCGCCGTGCGCTTGTGGGCTATGAAATAGTCGAAATCATGCATTTGGAATGTGGAACAAGCATACTTCAAAATGCGTGGCCAGCATAACCTTGTTGACACCGCTGTCATCTGTGTAGACGCTCTTGTACAATCCATTCATCTTATCACTAATCTTTCCGGTGAAACTGATGTCCAGAGTGGCCGGACCGGGCTGTGGTAAATAGCACCAATAGTTACGGAACCGATAAACAACAAACCGAACAGGGCTTATGGAGGCGGAATGACACCTTTTCCACTTCGGACTTGTGTACGATTTCGACCGCGTCTGGCATGAAAGTTAATGGCTCAACAAGGCGGACAGTAACTTACTCCCATCCAACGTAGCATGCGTCACGTTCAGGTTGGCTTGATTCAAAACGAATTCCGATGTAGCTTGAACCACCTTCAGAATGGTAATTAGCCTGACACCAACTCAAAGTGAAACCATACATCTAGTGAGATGGTCTCCTTGCCATCAAAGGTGAACGTATCAAAACAGGGTTTGAGTTGAATCACATAACGCAATGGCCGACAAAAACGAGGAAGACGTTGGAAGCTTTCAGTTAGCATTTTTTGGATTGTCTTGAAAAAAGGAAAGAAAAACCAAGGTGCTTGATGAAAACGATCTTGTTATGTTATTAGGCCATTCTAGATAAACTCCTAGTAATCACACAAATGGAGGCATTAACGGAGCAACTACGCTAGTTACGTTGTGCCATGGACGATGTTCTGAGAAAAAAAAACGAGAAACTAAACGAAACGTCTCTCAGTTTCTCCAAATGAGAACCGACACGGAGTAGTTCCCAACAGTGGCATTTTTAATGTTACTATCAAATGTTGTGGCATTTTGGCTTTAACGCTGTGTGCACTGTTGACACAAACATTCACGACTTTTAGAACCGACATACACCTGAAAAAGAGACAAGTGTTCTCACAGTAGTCGTATTTGCATTGCAACGACGTGGGATCCATCGCCGCGGATCAGGCGAAAAATCTGTCAAAAGCAAGTGGATGCCTCCCTAGGCAGGCACGTCGTATCCCGAGAACTGGTACAAAGCAGAACCTGCACAAGTGTACGACAGCGGTCCAGAGGAAAGCGCCATGGCTGTTCTTAATGACCAAGCTTTGGGACGTATTTCTCGCTCGGATACGAGACTTCGCGGGCTGCTGTCAAGAAGACGATCTCTCCTGCATACTCCAATTCGGATATATCAATATTCGCCGTAATCTGCCCGCCAATTAGCTCCCAAGAGCATTAGTCAATATCCAGTTGACGGCGTAGTCAAACACGATCGCGGTGTCATGACTATCCTTTGTATTCACATTGTCATTTCGTATTAACCACGCTTTCGCCTTCATTTTCAGCTTATGTACGTCTGTTCTTAGACAAGTAAAGCGCTATTCATTCTACGGTATTCAGTCTTGTTCTTGTGCTCAATCAGGATCGATACTCCACCTGTAACACGCGGATAATGGGCATTCGCGCTGTATACCTGTGTGAATTCTAGTTGGATCCCAGTAAACAGTTGCCTTTGCGCCGTTCGGTTATCTAGCTCAGTCAAGCTTAATGCCTGTAGGCATTAAAAAACGATGTCTCTTTGTAGTGTCACCGTATGCCCTAACAAGCTGAGAAGCATAATTTCCATCGAGAGTTATCCGGGCTCATTCGTCAAGCAGAAATCACTGACATTGTGATCCTTGCAGGCGGAACGAGTACCCAAATCTGAGCGATCGATTCGGAGTCTATGCTTGTCACATAGACAACGGAGAGTGAACCAGATCATCAGCCGTTTCTGGCCAGTACAAACTCGCAGCATAAAAACGTTCATATCGCGTAACCTGGCGGCCAACAGACGCAAATCAATAGTGGACCCAGTTGGTACATCAGCTGCCGGTGGGAAGCCAAGATTGCCGCCCCTTCTAGGGCACACAATTAGACTACAATCACGCCATGATGCGAGCACGCCGGACGGCTCGCTTCCCTTCAGGCCCTCGCCGGAGAACTACCATAGCTCAGTAGTATCGATCCGAGCTAGCTCAACTACTCTCTACAGTAAACGAACAGTGGGAGTGAGTACGGGGATGAAGCATGGTAAAGTGAAAGAAGCTGTGCTAGCGGTGTTCATTACTGCCTGTCCGACTTCTCCGATACAACCAGATGATTACCAGATACTGTCGAGTTCCCAGGAAATTCATATCAGCAGGCAACGAGTATGAGGGCGCTCGTAAGTCCCTCAAGCGCAAAATAGTGAACAGCCCAAGGAAATATTGGGAGCTTTGGTGGATATCGAAAGCTCGGGAGAAGGAAGAAGCTTTTACTACCAAAACAGTTGGTACGATTGACTGACCATAGGAAAGCAACGGCCAGCGAAAAGATAGGCGAAAAGGACAGCTCATTCACTCACAAAAACGCCGATTGGAAAGATGAACCGAACACTTCGAAGGACAATTTAGCTGACCTCCTGCAACACAACCTCTTGAGACATTATATGAGGCAGAATTGGATGTGAACCTTGACCACCCAACAAAATGAGAAATAAAATATGAAATATCTCTATTGAAACGTGAGAAGGTACCAGAAACGGATAGACTGTATCCAGCTTTCCTTAAAGAAAGAGGAGAACCCCTGGTGAGCCATCAGACAAAACTCATTAATGCGACATAGAGCGAATGAAGTGGCTTCACCATGGGGCACATGGACAGTTATTCGTCTTCGAAAATGGCCCACGGGTGCTGTGTGAATACCACCGTTGTATCAAAGGTGCTCTCTGGTCTCATCTTTCAAAGGCAACTGAACACAGGAAGAAACAGATCCATGAAAACCTATCTGGATTCTATCCTGTGAGAGGATATGTCGGCCATATTTTCACCCTTCGACAGAATCTGGAACAATGAAACTGATCCTAGCAACCAACGGTGACTTAAAAGCCGACTTTGACTGTGGACTGTCAGTAACTATATCAGTATCTATGGAGCAAAGGTGTCCCTCATAAATCCTCGACCCTCCTTATGGCACCATATGCCAACTCCAGCGGACGCGTGAGGGTCTGAAGCTGTCACCTGGTGTCAGACAAGACTGTCGTCTTTCAACCTTCCTCTTCAAGTTCGTCATTCACGTGATTTTGGAACACTCACTTATAACACCTGTGGAGTCGGAATGCTTCCAGGGTATCCGCTCAAAAATGCCGAGTACGCAGACGGTATGGCTCTTCTCAGACATGAAGCCATCGTAATGCAGACACCATTAAATAATCTAAATAATTCGGCTTCACTGACGTGCGCCTTTTGCCTGAAAATTATAAAATGCTGCTGCGAGACTGGGTGGGGTCGAACCCTAACTTCATGCTCACCAACGGACACATTAAAGTGGTAGCATTTCGTCTACCTGGACAGCTGTATCAGTGTCGGAGGTCCAGCCAAAGATGATACTTCAACCCAGGTTGAGAGGACAAGGGCAGCTTTTGTGGACTTGTATAACCAGTGGCGTCGACTTGACATCAGATTATCCGTCAAGGATGGAGTTCATAATGCTGCGGTGCACTCGATATCACTGTAGGATCATAAAACGTCAAAAGACTTTCAGCGTTTGAGGATTGATGTCTCCGGAGCACTGCCCGAGTCTGGTGGGAACGTCAGATCAGTCATGCTAAGGCAGTTCGGATGGTTCTCGGAAAAAAATAGCTCGCCTGCGATACGTGAAATGATGCTTCTTAGGTCGCGCTGGCTTGGTGGTGTGATACGTAAGCTGGTCAACCGAATTCCTCGAAGATTTTTTCACACAACCACGCGCAGGATGGAAACCAGACAGGGCTGACCAAACAATGACTCGGCAGCGAAGTGTGAGAGCCAGTATCAACAAATTCGGCTGCGCTGGACATTGTCGTCTCCTTGGATAGGGATAAGAATTCAGCCGAATTCAACGAGATGGCTCAAGTGGTCAGAGCGTGAAATCACTAACCAGAAGGTCCGTGGTTCGAACCCGACCACTGCATCTCGACTTCTCCTGTCTAGGCTTGGGCAACCTGGCAGTACCCCAGCCCTCGTGCTCCCTTCGAGTGGAGTGGCATCCAGGCACCGGAAGGGTGCCTGAAGGAAGCACGAGGGATGAGATATTGCTAGGTTGCCTAAGCCTGGATAAAAGCAGTCGAGATACAGAGGCTGGGTTTGAAACGCGGACCATCTGATCAGCAAGTTCGCGCTTTAACCACTGGACTACCTCATGTTCCCTGGATGGGGAGCCCGAGAAGGAATAGTTAGTAATGTTGTCAGCATCCTAATTATCACCATCGGAGACAGCAACATCAGTGTGCCTACTGTACAACCAAATACCCGCTGTCTGATTCCCTCGTTACTAATCTGTTGACGCTATCCAAATCCAGCAACACTTCTAAGGCTCCGCAGTGCTCCACTAGTGACGCAAGTTAGCAAACGTGATTCGGGCCTTTGATATTGTTAAACTGACTCAATCAGACACATTTCCGTCACGGCGAATACAACTAACAAGTTATGTAAAATTCTCTACAGCCTCTGGAGATTCTCCTTGAACTATGAAGTGTATGTTTAGAGATTGTGCGTTATGAAACATGACTTCGCACTCTGAAGGTGCTAGGCGCGGGCGGAAAGATGGTGTGATGGTCGTCAGTTTATTCAACAGAGCTTGCGCTGCGTTCTCGTTTTCAAAGATGAGGACGATGTTGTCTACATAATCCATATGGCAAAGTTCTCACCAGAAACAATTTGAACACCGGAATTTTGATGACCTTACAGCATTCGCATTGGACGAAAAAAGGGAATGGGAATCCTTGCCGGATACCCTTTTTCTTATAGAAGCTTTCAGAGAGCTCA
Organism: Opisthorchis viverrini; assembly: GCF_000715545.1. NCBI lineage: Eukaryota > Metazoa > Platyhelminthes > Trematoda > Opisthorchiida > Opisthorchiidae > Opisthorchis > Opisthorchis viverrini. The sequence goes on from NW_008751953.1 coordinate 199,985, forward strand.
CCATAAACTCTCACAAACCCATATACACGTGAATATAGGGGTTGGATTAAGTTCACAAATTTCTGACGCATAGCTTGTTGAGCAAGTGTGGTTAACATCACTGATAGATCCACAGAATCGAGCGCGCCCCTCAGTCAAGGAATACCAATATTCAAGGTCACCTGTACATATGATGTTGCACTAACACCTGACGAAGTGTGATGGTGTGGTCAACGCGGCCTGTATCCGGTCAAAATCCCGCTCGACGCTCACAAGTCAAGGATTTGCATGCGGCCGTAAGACGCCAAATAAAAAAATCCAGGAGGCACGAGGGCGGGGATACTGCCAAGTTACCCGAGCCTAAACAGGGGACGTCGGGAAGCAGAGGTCGGGTTCAAAGCATGAACCTTCCGGTCAGTAGATTCGCGTTCTCAACACTGGGCTATTTCGACCCGTGAGACGCCAAAGAATCAGTGCGCCAGAAGCCTTGTTACAATGGGGACAAGTGAACACCTCCGTAGTTACCATATTCACTGTGAGTACCCTTTTAGAAAATCGGCATTATTATCGATTCACCTCAGTTGCCTAGAACGGTCTCTTTCTCCTAGATAAAAAAATAAAGAAAAATCGTTCAGCTGTAACACCCTTCCGGTGCCTAACTGCCATGCCACATAAAGGAAGCACGAGGACTGAGATACCGCCAGGTTGTCCAAGCCTAGACAGGGGAAGTCGAGAAGCAGAGGTCGGGTTCGAACCACGGACCTTCGGGTCAGTGAATTCACGCTCCAACCACTTGAGACGAGACAGACAGACTGAGGAATTCGCCGTCTCATTGAATAGAGCTGATGGAAAGTCGTCAGGGCCAAGAGTACGATGATGCTTGAGTAGACATATACACTCGCAGGTCTGAGAATTAGGGCGGGTTCCGTGTTCATAGTCCACCTTTCTGTCGAAGGTAGGTAGTTCAGATTTGAGGTAGCAGAAGGCCAACTGAATTGTTCGAAGTATTGTCCCCATGTCCGTGATTTCTGCTTTGCTGAGTGTTAGAGAGCTATTCTGGTCCCAGTTAGTTTCGCTGATAAGAGGCTTCCAAGGACTAGACGAACGAATCAGGTGCAACAGCCTGTAAACCTTCTCAGCACTTTACTCTTCCATTTCTTTGGATTTTCGGGTCCTCCAAGCTTGGCGGTCTGCATGAACAGTCAGTTTCACCTGGCATCGAATTATCTGCTGGGTTGAGTTGTGGTTGCGTTCACGAGCCTCCAGCAAAGCAACGGTCCTGCCAGAGATCTAATGTTTCGATGAGGTTAGCTGGGTTGTACCGCAAACAGACATTCCGGCTTTCACCAGCGCTTTGGATATTTTTTCCTAGTCGCCGTGCAGTCCGGCAGGCATTCGAGGAGCTGGTTCTGATAGTTTCGTTTGATTGCTGGGCCCACTAACTTTCAATGGCTAAGCGAGGTGTGCGTCTTTTGCGTAGACACGAAAACCGCAATAAGTAGCAGCATACAGGCGCATGGTCCATGCTGGTGTTCCAGAAGGAGCGGCATGGGGTGACCAACCATCACCACCGATAACTGATGGCGATGTGGTCTATTTGGATTCGTGGCTGGTTTGTTAGTAGGCACCATGTTGTCAAGCGATTTGCGCCTTTCCGGAACTCAGTACTATAAAGCAAGTCTGTGATCGCTACATATTCGAAGCAGGCATTGTGCGTTGTTCGTGCGCCTCGTGTCTAACTCAAGACGACCACCCGATTGAGCATCAGGAGCGCTTGGCCTACCTACCTGAGCTTTCATGTCACCAGCAACCACAACATTTAGCCCGTTGTAAAAGTGCCTCTACAACGTCATAGACACTGTCTTTGGTAGATTCAAAGCTACAGTCAGTTGGGTATAAGCAGACACAATAAACGGTGTACGACGGACCCCACTTTCTCGAGATTCTCTCACAGACGTAGCCAAACAACCAATCAGGGCGTGCCTTCGTTTGGTCCGCGTCCTGCACGTGACACATCCGTCCAAATGATGTGATGTTCGGTTATTAGAGACGGCTGACCACCGAACACCAGCATATCCAGCTGCAACGGCCTGTGCATCACCAACAGTGCGCACTCGGGATCGAGCGAGGAAGTATTCAGTTCAACCTTGCATCCTTGTTCCTTAGACACTATACATTAGAGCGGAGGGAATCAAGCATACGAGCAAGAGCCGCTTGGTGTCCTGTTTGCTTCAGTGTGCAGACATGAAGACAGCCAAGCAGACCAACTTTCTGGGATTGAAAACAAATTTCAGAGTGGTTCGGGTTGTTACATAAGCCGGACGTACAGAAGCTGTAACTGAGTGAGATGCACGGTGAAAAAAGTGATCATTCATAGTGTTGGGGCCTGCGGAGAGTGAGAGGACTGGATAGGGTAAAAACTTGAAAGTGCAAGAAGGGACGCGTCAGCCAAAGCATGTTTTCGCTTACCCGCCCAGCTGTATACAAGTAATGCGACCAGGCTGGTGACACCAGGCGATAGCCGATGTGGCGTGATTATTGTCAGTTGCAACTATCATCGTTGTACTTGGGCTGGGACACTGCTAGGGTTCCCAGGCCTACACAGAAGGACGATTAAGTTCCAGGGCTATAGCACTTGGCTCAAAAGCCTGACCGCAAGGTAGCGGTATGTGGCGGGAAATTCAGGTGCATTGCCATCTTTATAGAATAAGTCGCTATGCTTGCTCCAACCCCTCAGTCTGGAGGGTCAAGAGGTTGTGTTGGCCAAATCGGCCTGGTATGAGAGACTGAGTGTCGCACAAACACCACCTACTATACCTCAAAAGGTCACGGAAGCATACAAACTGTCATACCACGGTAAGGTCAAGTCGCTTTGCAACGGTGAGACATGGTCCAGTCGCAAGGTCAATGTCGTGCATGAATCTAAGCTGTTACCTTCAATTTATAGCTTGCACTCCCGACCTCCCCAATGAAAAGTCCACTGGCATACCTCAACACGGGTATGTCAGTGGACTTTTCATTGCGTCAACCATATCAGCTGCCGCCTCCATTGCGTAGCTATCTACCCACGCCTCCCCATTTACCGGCGAACGAAAGTGTGACAGCCATAACATCGGTATGGCAAGTACGCGGTCTTGACAGCTGATGATGATGACTCCTTTGCATAGGTCGAAGTCGACAGACTCCGGGCTTATGAACAAACTCAACCTCTCGTGGAAGAGCAGTGGAACTGTACCAATCGACCGAGCTCAATGGGGCTTGGTCAGATAATAAGACGCTCAACAGAGCATTACGGTAAATCGAAAACGGCGCGGAGGTCCATGAAATACACAACAGAAGTTCGTTGGAACTAACATAAATGCTCCCAACTTTAACGCACACGAAACCGGAAACCGGCGCGATTGAGTAATGAGTACACAACAGGCAAGGGAACAGCATGCCTACGATTACTCAGTGAAACAGCAGTCACGTCAAAAACCGAAAAACTCAGAAACGATTCGGACCGTTCGTCCCGAAGAAGAGAACCGTCAGAAGAAATCAGACTTCACCACAGTGAGACGTGGCACACTGGGCTCTACTGGGAAGCGTCTGTGAGACAGATTAGTCAGTGGTTAAGGATCTGACCAACAGTATCCTCGTTTTGCAGGTTGGTGGTTAGGACAAAACGTTATGTGCTGATATTTCCCGCCAAAAAAATTGCCTTGCAGTCAGGCTTTTGAGCCGAAGACTTGAGCTGAGGATCCTAACCGTCCTCTTGTCTAGTATTCCAGCCTACGTAGAGTCATAACTCCCACAACCAAAAACACTGCCATGTCACATCGACTGTCGCCTGGTCATCAGCCGGGTTGTCTCACTTGCTACATGCAGTAGGGTGGACAAGCAGAAACAAGCTACTGCTGACGCCTTTCTTCCTCTTCCACATCTTATTTAGATCCCACACCCCATTATTAACGCTTTTTATTTAGATCCACCTTTTAAGACTGATGACCCAGGTCGTCCCGCATACATCTTGCACGCAAAATCTGCGGGTGAGCCACAGTTTCAGGTATGATCAATTCATCATTGGAAGTAATGCCAGGTGAGATCACTGGTGTTTCACTGCCATACAGCCATGTCAATTTGATTGGATAAAGCTTTGTAATACAGGTAATAAAGAAATGGCCAAGGGAGGGACATAGGACTAGTCTACAACAAAAATCCGAACTACCTACACTATAAACACTCAGTAAGACAACCAGGATAGAAAATGACTACATAAGCACCACTGACATCGGTTAGTGGACATTCTGTACAGTGTCTCCAATCAACCACAGAAGTGGAACGTGGATCCAACCCAGGAAGCGAGCAGCACAAACAGCGCCCAAAGTTTCCATATAATCCCTCATTCCCTTCTGCCAAATTCTATCCACGTTCAAGTTTTCGCCACTTCCAATTAAGCATGGAAAACAGCGCTCATCCCAGAAGGGTAACTCGGTATGTGGTGCATGGCCCGGTCAACTTGGCTTACAACGCTAGAGGCATTCGTTGGGGGAAATATGGCCCGGTTTACCCCACTGTGAGCTTGCTTGTTCCATCTGATCCTAGTGATAGTTCTGAGACACCGATGGTCCAAAACGTGAAGACGCTTTAAATGCACTGCCTGAATGGTCAAGTCTCGCAGTCGTGAAATAATGCAGCCCGGATTGTAGTCTAATGCATGCATACTTTGAGACCCAGCGAAGGCCTCTGAGGCTAGTGGCGCGAATCGGTAAAGCCAATTCTGGCCTTCGATATTCATCTGTTGACCTCGCCTGTCGCACCACCGTTAGGACTAAAGCGATCTCCAGGGTAAGTGTAGCGCTTCGCCATCTCCAGTCACTCATGGAATTCTTAGAGGTGCGTTCGAGAGCTATACGTGTTGTGACACAACAGTGCACTTTGTGAGCGCAAAGCATATGCCGAAGGGAGTGGATGACCTCGGTCAGCTTCCTGCTCCTTTGCAAAAACGATAACGATGTCTTCTGCATACTCTAGGTCAACAAGTTTCTTGCTCGGAAAGATGTGAAGACAAGGGCTTTGGGGTTCGTTCGCCCCAGTACCTCATCAATGACGAAGTCCAACGGACTTCTCGAAGTCAATCTTCAAGCATCGATGTCCCATCTGTATATCCAGTTTTACTGCTCGCACTCTGGTGGGAGACTATGGATAGTGCAAGATCATCCTCCAGCACAGCTCAACGGTATACTGAGGTATGCAGACCGCCACGAAACGACAAGGTTTAGTCTGCGAGGATGTTGTATGTAAATTCGTACCGAAATGAAATCACCACATCCTTGCATAGTGCCAGAGGTTTTACCTACGGCACGCCGCTGATAAGTACACTCACGCACTGTGTAACAAACGGAGCACTAGCGCTGCTTATATCTCGGAAAAATCTGTCCCACCGGCCCGAACATCATTCAGTCCAACGAATTACAAGCATGTGCGTCGATTGTGGGGCTTTGTGGACATGGAAAATTAAAAAGCGGAATGAGCACGGAATGCTGGGAATGTCAGATTATCTCAGTTGACACCTACGGCCATCCAGCAGAAACCGTTTTTGGCGCGACTGCATTCAGTAAAGAGGGACCGCTACCACCTGCTACCCGACCGCCGAACCGAATTAAACCCTGGATAGCAAGTCCTTAAGGTCTTTGAGGTCTGTGATTCACCATATTCTCTTAAGTGTCACCGAACACCCGGTCTGGGTGATTTCCCACTCTCACTCTTCAGGGATGGGGATGAAGTCTCCAGTTACCATCGTTACCACCATTACTACAACCACCACCATCATCACAGGAGGAGAACATCGATGCTTCACTGTATTAGGCAGAGTTCCACGCTCTACTGCTCGTAATTAGGCGCTGCTACGGCCGAGAAGCCTATCCCGCACAAGATTGGCCAAAAGTTCAGGACACATGCCGAGCCGAGATCAAGCCGAGATCTGATTGACTGAAAGTCTGGACCCAACAGCCAATCATGACCCAGTACTTCGTTTTTGGGAGTTAATACACGGTGCACAAACTTGGTGGTTGTTTTGAGGCGCACACAAGCTTGGGGACTCAGATCGAGAACTGAGCTGAGGAAAATAACGCTACTACAATTGGCAAACTGGAACCCACGATATAAATAGAATTTAATCAACCCCGAGGATTGTCGCAGCAACAACAACGAAGGCAGTTTGTAGAAACGCAACTGAAACTCATTGAATTACTGACTCAGAGATTACATATCCAGGCAGCAGCAGCCAGGAATAGTACCGCTCACTAGAAACACACCAAAACTATTTTCCCTGAAACTATACGGTTTTGGAAGCTGTGGCCCGCTAGCACCTTTTGGTGCTCATAGCATTTGGTTTAAGCGAGTGAAACTTCACGGTCACGGGCCGTCATCGAATCGTATTTCACTACTGGTTTTCTTTAAGTAAAACACGAAACCATACTTTTGCATACAACAGCATCTTTTAGTATTCTTTAGAGATGAGACAATTCGCAGAATGCCCACTGCATATTCCACCAAATAAAATAATCGACTGTTATTTTTCGAATGCGTACGCCAAACAAACGTAACAAATTAGATGTGTTAGTTCAGTGAACTTCGGTACAACGCCGTTTTTTGGGGAATTAGCTTGGTGCTCAGCGTAGAGATGAAGAGGATTCGAAGTCTTGTGCAGTGTTGATGATGGTATACGCCTCTGTCGACGATCCCCATCTTCTTGTACGCACAACAAGACAGCAGATAACGCAGCGCCATGAAGTAACCGCGTGTTAAATAGCAACACAACAATATCTCACTCATCGGAAATAATTGCGCCTCTTATTTAGAATTTGTCATCAAATGCAAATACACTGGACATCATCGTGATAACGATAACAGCGCGCGTGGTCGCCCAATTTGGATACTCATCGTAAAAGCTAGGCACGTGTCTATATGCGGCGATGATTATGAAGCCTCAGCTGTACTCGCTTACTCAATCTGTTGGCCAGCGACGGTCGATCATACTCAAACATGTACGTATTGTCACTTATTTTCCCGCTTAAGGTAAATACAAGACCAGTTTATATATGGGTCGATAAAAAGCGAGGCCTGAACTATGCATGATAGCCTGTCTAACGGTCAATGACGGTCTGTCATACTCATAACTGTACCCACCAATATCCGCCGCCTCTTCCAGACGATTTGTTCGCGAAAATGAATGTGGGTACATGTTTCGCGAAGACCGACGCCTACCTCTAGGTTAAAGTTGAGTAAGAAGCCCAAGAACTTCTTAAGGTCCATACGCACCGCTGCCTGTTCCAGTATACACAACTGCCATTCGGTGTCAAAACAGCAACAGCAATATTTCAAGCGATCATTGATACGATTCTCGGCCATGCTGCCTATTTGGACTATCTCATTGCCATGGGTTCCAACCCCCATGAATTGTGGCAGCGCCAACCAAGACTCTGTGCTGCAGCAATCCATTAATAACCACAACAATCAATGGCTGTGTACCGGCTCAAGAGACGAACCGAGACTACTTCAGCCCGGGGTGATGCTCTAACACTACTCAACGGGTGCATTTTGATTTCAGAACGTTTTGTCATCCCGAAGAAGTTACATCCAGCCGTCCTTAATAAGTTTTATTGAGGACATCCAGGAAAAAACACGACGAAGGCCCTTGATCGGAGTTACGTCCACTGACTTTTGATGGACTCTCAGACTGAGCAAGCCTCAAAATCCTACCTGTAGGGTGCCGAAGCATCTAAGTCACCCGTGAGAACCTACCTACGGTCGTGATCGCAATCGGCCGAACCCTGGTTTCGTCTTCACACGATTATGCAGGTCCGAAACAGTTTTTGGTCTTTGTAGATGCCCACAGCAAAACACCAAATTTCTCATAGTAAACAGCTTTAAGCAGCAACCGCAGTCATGAGGCTCCGACGACTCTTAACTCGCTTCGCAATCCGGAGACTATTCTATCCAGAGACGGCAGTCAGTTTAACTCTTCGGCGTTCACATACTTTTGTAAGTAGATTGGCATCACTCACGTCGGCTCACGCCAGTTCACCCACAGTCGAACGGCCAAACGAAACGCTTCGTTACGGGTGCATTTGATTTCAGAACGTTTTGTCATCCCGAAGAAGTTACATCCAGCCGTCCTTAATAAGTTTTATTGAGGACATCCAGGAAAAAACACGACGAAGGCCCTTGATCGGAGTTACGTCCACTGACTTTTGATGGACTCTCAGACTGAGCAAGCCTCAAAATCCTACCTGTAGGGTGCCGAAGCATCTAAGTCACCCGTGAGAACCTACCTACGGTCGTGATCGCAATCGGCCGAACCCTGGTTTCGTCTTCACACGATTATGCAGGTCCGAAACAGTTTTTGGTCTTTGTAGATGCCCACAGCAAAACACCAAATTTCTCATAGTAAACAGCTTTAAGCAGCAACCGCAGTCATGAGGCTCCGACGACTCTTAACTCGCTTCGCAATCCGGAGACTATTCTATCCAGAGACGGCAGTCAGTTTAACTCTTCGGCGTTCACATACTTTTGTAAGTAGATTGGCATCACTCACGTCGGCTCACGCCAGTTCACCCACAGTCGAACGGCCAAACGAAACGCTTCGTTGACACACTAAAGCGGGCACTTCAGACGTCCGGGTTGGAGGGACCAACGAAAGAGATTTTGCAAAGGTTTCTAATGGCATTCTGAGTGATGCCAACCCCCAACTCGCGTGATAAAGTGTCACAAGCAGAGTCACTGATTCAAAAATTGCTTTAAACACCGAAGATCACCATTCGGCCACAGAAAATGCGGGTTAGTCTTCGCAACCCTATAGCGGAGGAAAAGTTGATCCGGCAACCTGAAACAACTCAGCGCCCCCCCTCAAGCAGAGGCCAGAGTGTTGCTTGGCGGCAAGGGCGGCGGATCCTCTGCGTGGGTTCCATCACATATCATAAGCCGGCGCGGTAAAGTGCTCTACGGCATTCAAGTTCGCTCAACCAGGTTAGTATGGCACATAAACCGAATCCGGGCGACAAACGTCTAGCTCTTGCTCATGAAACAGAGTGAGTTGAGTCTAGAGACGTTTCTAGACACGTTTCATCTCGGCACCATCCCAGCTGCATTGGCGGAGGCGCAGCTCGATCGGGGATTCATGGATTCACGGAATGATACACACGATCGAGGCTTTTGCCCAAGATTCCTGGGTTGGTTTTGTTCTTGTCTTTCAGCTATTGTCGTTCATCTGAAAGGCACAAGTGAAAAAAGGGTGTAGCACTTCTCTTTGTGTTCTCAGCGCGGGGCAGTATCCTTGCCGGCGTGAGAATTCGCACAAATAAATGTCTAGTAGTGCTTTAGATTGGGTTTTAGAAGGAGCGTGGACAACCGTCGGAGGAAGGTCATTCCCGTAATGAGAAAAAAACGTTGCCTAATGAATGTGTGGGCTCTGAGCTTGAGAACTGCTCACCATGTCCCCGCCGTGTATTTCCTGCGTCAACGGCGAAAAACCGACTGGCCAAGCTTTGTTCAACCAGGGCATAAGTAAGAAATAGACCCCCTCGGAGGTGACGGTACTCCAGAGGAAGGAGATCAGCACCGCAAGACGGGTGGCGTAGTCCATGGATTTGAGGCCGGCAACCATTCTTGTAGCGGCTCGCTGGACACGCTCAATGAGGGTGATGTTTTTCGTGCGCCCTGAGTAAACAACTTGGTTGTCATATTCCAAGCGGTCTGACGTAGGCCCCGAAGAGTATTTGGGAGTCCGTGCGAGTGATACTGGAGATCGCGAATGCTCTTTTGGGTCGATTTCTCATGATGCAGTGAGAAGGACAAGTTTGAGGAGACCCAGATACCCAAATCATTTTTGGCGTCTATCCTCATTACGTTTTCTGGTCCTTTCTCACCATGCATGACAGAAGCATTCGCTGAGTCGCCGCCAAATGACATGTGGACGCTCTTCATCATTCAGAGGAAGGTGCCAGTCGGACGGCCACTGCTTTGCAGCGTCTTCATCCAGTTGGAGGGCGCTGGCGATGGAACTTCAGGATTTCAAGTCGTCCGCAAAAAGTAGACATGGACTCACAAGAACATCTGGGAGGTCGTTGACACAGATCAGAAAGAGCACTGGTCCCAGGACGGAGCCTTGAAGAACTCCAATAGAGACCGGCGTTGGAGAAGAATAGGTCGAGCCTATTCTCACTCGAAATGATCTGTCTGAAAGGATCGCTCTGATCCAGTGAAGGATTTTCCCTTGAATTCCATAAGACTCGAATTTGTGAAGCAGCGGGACCTGTGGGACCCTGTCAAAAAGTCGAAAAATATGGTGTCCGTAATGAGCCCTTGGTCCTTGGCTTGGATTAGGCTGTCAATAAACACGAGCATGTTTGTCACGCAAGAGCGGTTTGGTAGAAATCAGTGTTGAGCTGGAGATATCAGGTTGCTGAAAGTGAGGTGATCAAGGATAGGTCGCTTCAGAATGCGTTTCATCACCTTGCATGGCACGCTAGCGAGGCTTATAGGTCTGTAGCTGTCAAGCGATAGTCGGTCACCAGTTTTGTAGACAGACAACCACTTCCTTCCAATCAGAGGGAAGGCGGCCTTCGTCAAGCGACTTATGAAACACCAGGTATAAATGATTTGCCGGTGTATGCGACGTTTCCTTCAGGATCACTGGATGAACCTTGTCGGGCCCCAATTCGCAGAATAGGTTGATCTTGCGCAAGAGTTTACGAATGTCCTCCACCGTGAAGACCAAGTCGGTTAGAGGCTGTTCGTAGTTACGCATTGACAAGAGTGGATGTGTCGAGGACGCTGAGGCTGAATATAGACCTGCACAGCGTTCTCCGTAAACCACAGTTACCACTGTTGGGTCACTTGTGGGTTCCCCGTTTCTGTCCTTCAAGGAGAACGTGGATGGCTTGTTTCATGTCTCATGTATTTGAACAGTACTTTTTTGTTTTTCCGAGCGGAGTCTAGGTTAGTGGCTTGTTTTCATGTTCCATTGGCGGACAAATTAAATATCATTGGCTACATAGATCCAAACAAGCAGAATCAACTCTCCCATAATGTAACCTTTTATCCGTAATGTTGGAGGCTGAGAATCACGGATCTAATACATTTAGTCGCCATTTGGAAAATCGCGGCTGGTAAAAACTGGACAAAACAGGCGAGAGTGAGGCTTCTTGAAAGCTTTCATGAAAAAGGGATGCCGTACGGCGGGGTTCAACCTCCATCTCTTTTCAACCGATGGCACAATGAAGCAAATGTCCGAAGGTCCTTAAAGCCCTGGTACTCAGGCAGATATTGAAGAAAACTTTGCTGAGCTAGGATAATAATAATAATAATAATGTTTATTCCGAACTTGTGGGTGGCATACCGTCTGGCATGATCATAGTTTTACTGTCAGAATGGAGCATGACTGCGGGATTTGTGGGGGTACGGATTGCACAAAAAGAGGACAATGTCACAAACAGTGGGGAACACCTGATGATATAGCAATAATAGGTTATTTCCCAACTTTTTGGGGAAAATGGGCATGAGGTTCGACTAGATCAAAGACAGTCAGGTGGCATGAACTAAAACTGAAAACCATTGCTGGCCATGAGTGACCTTGAGCGGTTAGGTAAATGGCCGGAGTCACAACGAGCAACAGTGGAGATGGAGATGGGATGATTCAAATTGGGAGCACATGTCAAGTTTTGTCTCAAAAATGTGGTTTAATCTGAAAGCAAGCAGACTCACTGGTTGCACTGTTGTAGGGATGTCAGGTGCAGGGGAATAGGTTGGATGGGGGCAAGTTGCTAATACATAGGGCGACCTGAACTCCGTATACGGATTTGAACTTGTGCAACAGGCAAGTCGAAATTGCAGGAGGAAAGCCAGGCTAGCCAAATCTGAGCGAAACTTTATTGGGTACGGAAAAGTTCATCCCAGAGACGTGGCCGGATGGGAACTGCTCGAAGTTGTGGCTACTGGCTCGAGCGGGCGAGGGGTTGCGGTCGAGATTCTGGAGAGAATAGTTGCGGGAGTGCCATCTCACTGGGTATGACGGTGACATGCCATCATCGCACTGACATGCTTCGGTTTATGGACAACCCCGTAACTGTCGTCAATGGTCGGAGAAGGGATATTTGTACACTGTTCTCGTTTTCGGAAGGGAAGGGGTAAGGTTGTCTCAGATGAGCTGACCAGTCGTCCCGTCAACTGACTGGCGCCTTGCAGTCACAAATTGGGAGGACATGTAGTCGTTGAGCGCATCACTTACGAACCAAAAAGAGACCTTTCAGCTGATGAAGCCTTTGAAATATCTTGAAAGTTGTGGAAATTCCTATTGTAATGTGGCAGATAAGGTTTTTGTACAAATCTTCGGGGCTAGGGTCGTATTTCTTAATTTAAGATACATGTGGCGGCAGGGTAGCATACACCGATAGCTCAGGGGACCTGTATCAATTCGCGGCACCGACTGTTCTGCTGCATGACTGTAAGACGTAGCATCATCAAGCAGTGGAGCTTTGACAGGCGTCGCCTCCGGTTTATAGCGCATAAGGATGATGTCACTGAATCCGCAAAGAGACCACTGCAAAGAGGGCGTTCGATCGTGCCACAGGGGTCTCAAATGCTAGACGTGTCCAGCACCAAAAGCTGAGGAGGTCCAGTCATGTTTCGCCCTCGCCGAATCAGCGTAAAACGAAGAAAGTGCTATTTTTCGTTCACGATTTAAGGTAGTATATTCAGAAAGGTTGTTAAATTTCAACCTGGCAGAGGGCTATGGAAGCAAATGTGCCAGCACCGTGTGAGACCCACTTTTCAAGACAGGGTTCATGTTAACTCGTGTACATCGTTTGGAGACGCTTAAAGATATAACTGTTGGATTCTATCGATGGCGTTCTTGTTGTAGCCACAATTTGTTAAGTGGGACCAGAAAGTAAACGATGAGTAAGTGTCCAGCTCGTTGCACTCAAGAACCCCATAGGTCTCATGGACCTGCTATTACAGGACATTCCGCCATTCTCTTCAATACTGTTCATTGTAGTCACAGCGGAACAACAACGGTCAAAGCAGCGCTTCTCTTCCACGACGCTTAGGTAGCTCAGCAGTTAAGGTATAAGTCTCCTGACTTAAAGCTCAATGGTTTAAAGGCAGTCTTGGTTATTCACTTGCTGTTGCACTACTCACTGTGGTGGAGACAGGTTAACTACTGGTAGCTAGTTATTATTACTGTAGGTATTTGCATGGTGAACCCATAAAATGTCAGCTCATGACTTACTTCATCAGTAAAACGAGAGACTCACAAGTTGCGCTAAAGACCTTGAAGTTTATGAAGTGGGCAGTTTGCAATTGAGATGACCTCCAGAAGGATTGTAGCAGAAACGATGATAGAAAACCCAGTCAGGGTCTAACCCAAGGCCAAAATAGGCTGAAGCATACTTCACCACATGAACGGAGACTACCAGGTTAGATTCCAGCTGTTGCAAGCGGTGATTCTATTTCTGTTGACTCGCTTGGATATACAACCACAAACCATAAGTCAGTTGCTGCTGTTTTGTCCACTTAGGAAAAGGAAGCAAGCGCATAGCAGTCATGTGTTGGAGGCAATAGCCGAATTCGTCGATTAAGGGTAAATATTTTCGCCACTATTGTAATCTTAAGATGACTGAAGTTACGCGTTAACTGTCTTAGACAGAACTAAACCATTTGAGTCCTCTGTGAACGCCGGATAAGCAAAGCTGAAATGCGTCGAATGATATTCTGAAGAAATAACTCGCCCACGATTGAACTGATCAAGCTGCATATGTTGCGCTGGCTTGGCCATGCGCCCCGTGTGCTAGTCAACCGACTCTCTTGAAGGGCTGCTTTCGTACAACCAAGCGAAGGGCGGAAACGAGCCAGGGGCCCAAGCAGTAAATTGGCAACGGAGTGTGAAAGCCAATACTGCGCTGGTCATTACCGCCCTCCTGGCCAAATCAGTGGCTGGAGACATTGTTAGACATGGCTCAGTCGTGCCCTCAAAGGCGCTTGTGCATTCAAGCCATAGGCCTCACTACATGTTTCCCTTCCTAATCCCTTCACTTAACAGTTCACTGACAGACCTATACTTACGCACCAATTACATGGCTCATGCCCTCAAAGGCGCTTGTGCATTCAAGCCATAGGCCTCACTACATGTTTCCCTTCCTAATCCCTTCACTTAACAGTTCACTGACAGACCTATACTTACGCACCAATTTATGGGCCCTCGCTTTCAATGCATGGCTAGCTACCCTACAGCCCCAAATCACTGAGGGATAACACTTTGGTAGCCACATCCACTTAACGACAGGTACGCGGTTTTTGCAGTTAATAATGATGATAATAGTGGGTTAAAAAGAGCCCCCGTCGTCTGCACTACAGGATCATGTTGACCGAGAGACACAAAGCACTGGTTTTCGTCCCGTGGAAATGGAAGCTTTCGACACAAGCGAGCTGATTCGGGGTAGTTTTCATACAATGTATCCGCGTCCTTGGCGCTCCCAATTGCCGCAAGGCTGAGCGACTGTCATACACGGTTTGATGATTTGTCGCTGATTGGGTACACCTATGCTAATTTCGAAGTAAACGTCACTTGCATACGTATTACCGTCCCTTCCAAGAATGTCTTCCGAGCCCGATAAATTTAAGTCTACGCTCACTCCTACCGCTCATTAATTTAATTATTTTCCCATGGGAACGATCATCTTCTACGCAGTACTGGCACTGTGCCCACGCAAGGACAACTAGAGCGCCTGAGAACTTTTGGGTCTACCATTTTCAGGTTGACTATTTCTGGAGCACGCTTTTCCCTGCACCCTGATTTAGGGCAGCATATCAGTTAAGCTGATATATTATCGGTTCAAGGTCCCCTCACATGTGTACTGATCATCATTTAGAGTTCGGAATTCGTGAGTTACGTATTGAGACCGTCTACCGTATTTCAATCTCCAGCTGGCCTTAGTTGCAGGTTCTCATGATCAATCACCTAGGTAGCTTCTGCTACGTTAAAATTGCTGTCTCACTTTTTACTGCAGGAGATTGACCCACTACTTTACGGTGTCGTCTGCTATCGCACCGGAAGACGGCATGTCCCTCGTATAAACATTTCAGCAACCCGCTCACAGCTACGAAGTTACGCCTCTTCTGTTGATAGATAGCAAGAACGTTCGCCAGGCCCCAGGGATGGTGTTCCAGCACGTATGTTTGGGTAGATATTTTGCATCGTTGGTGACTCGAGTCGTAAAGCATAACGCCTCGACTCGGCATTTCGCGCGGAGCAAAACCAAAAATAATGAATCCGGTTATTACCAGTGAAAGACGCTACACCGGACAAATAATAATTGTAGCTTTTCTGAGCAACAAAACTATCCAACTAGTTTCCCTTAGAATGTCTAGTGCATTCGTGCAAATAGATCACGCGACTCGCTTGTTCCGCAAATGCATAAATCACGTGAAATAACATGTCCAGCTAGCAATCTAGACCGACGATAAGTCATTTCCATTCTTGTACGTATCCGAACGATTCTACATATTATACACTTGTCAAACCTTTCCATATATCGGGAGACAGTCGCTCCGTTAATGCGCGCGCGGAAGGCAGGAAGCCAACCAAACTCCACGGATAATTACTATGATAATAGTGTTTGTTCCCAACCGTTGGGCGGCATACTGTCTGGCATGATCACACGCTTACAGTCAGAATGAAGCATGACTGGGAGATTTGCGGGCAGTGGGGATTGCGCGAAAAGAGGACAATGCCATAAACGGTGGGAAGTATTCGACGAAATAGCAACAATAGGTTTCTTTCCCAGATTATGGGGAACAATGGACATGAGGTCCGACAGGTTCAAAAACTCAGCCTGCTGACACCAACTGAAACTGAAACACCATTGCCGGCCATGAGTGGCCTTGGGCGGTTGGGTGGTTGACCGGGGTCACAACGAGCAAAAGTGGGGATGGAGATGGGATAATCCGACTTGGGGGGACATGGCAGGTTTTGTCTCAAAATAATGGTGTAATCTGAAACTAGGCACTAATGCAGGTAGGTCAGGTACAAGGGGTAGATTGGATGGGGACATGTGGCTATAGCATAGGACCAACCGAACACCGTATGCGGATTTGACCTTGTAGGAGGGGCAAGTTGAAATTACAGCAGAAGAAAAGACTGTTCAGATTTTGGCGGAAATTCATCGGGTACGAAGGAACTCGTCCCAGAGACGGTTTTTTGTAGCTAATGGAACGAGGAGGCGAGAGGGCACGGTCGAGAGGGAGAATGGAACAGTTGCAGGTGTGCTATCAAACTGGATGTGGCAGTGCCATGCCATCATTGAACAGCCCCTTAACGAAAGTCACTTTTAAGGTTACTGGGCTGGGGTGTGCAGTTCTTTGAGGAGCGGGATTTATTTCAGGCTGGCCGAGGAAACAAGCTGAATCGTAGATACTATGGGATCGCAGGTTTTTTGGTCCGTTTAAGGATCCTGTGGTTGTAGATCCTAAGCCAGGTGAAGTGAACACCAGCCAACAGGGTCGTCTAAACGGCCACTGCCGAAGTTCATAGCTTGGGAAGATGAGTGAGTGAGATGAGATTATAAGAGCATGGCGAGTTTGAGAAGATATCAAATGGGATAATGTGCATTAATATACGTAGAAGGGAAAACTTGACGTCCGCCGCGATTAGGGTGATAGCAATAACTATACGGAATAAGATATAGACTGGTTTGTGATTATATAGCATTGTGACCAGGAGGCTGGGACTGCCAACATACGATATTAGATTAATAGGGATATAGTAGAAACCAACATAAGCACGCAGAGTGGTGGTGTAAAAATCAGATGTATAAGGGCTGGCGGGAGTGAACTTCCAAGATAACTGGTAAGTCTAGTATTTATTACATGGGTTGGACATTACCAAGGAAAAAGTATGTGCAAGAGAAATAGTTACTTGTCCCCGAATCACTGCTATCAGCTTGAACCTGTAAGTGGTGCATAGCGATAAAGACCTCCGCGTCCACCGCTGGGAGCGATAGGTAGATGTATTTTTTGTTTGGTTCACGAAGTGGGCTTTTGGTGCGGTGTAGCCTTTGTTCCGATGAAGGCAGTTATAGCTATGCTTGCATATGTAGACCGTGGACATTGCAGAGTATCTTCAGATTTTCTTAGGTGTATTTTTTCATTTTTACTTATTTTTTGACAGATGAGAAGCCAGTTTTTTCTGTTCACCTGTGGTTTATGGCGCTACCAGATAGATAACTCAACCGAGGCGAGCTCAACACCAGCAAAAACAAACAGAAGTCAGCGCCACTTTTTGATTTCCTGAATTTAATGGACAGGCTTAGAGCCACCGGCGATGGGCGACGCACCCGTGCCACTGGAGGGGTGGAGGGTATACGAATGAACTTTGGCGCAGCGTAACAGGGCGACCCTCTCTGCAGGGCGTACTCGTCCACCACGAGAGGTTTTCATCCCTCGTGCATGCTACCAGATTTGCAAGGTGAAAAACCATCCAAGCAATCATAAATGCGGTTTGTGTAATAATAAATACTCCAGCTACCCTTTTTTCCGGTCGGGAGAAAGCTAGGCCAGTAAAGACAGCTCGGCCAATTCGAACAAGTAAACGGTACACAGACGCTGATAAAGGCGAGTCGTGGAGGAAAAGTGAAATGACACCTGTCAATGAGATAGCGAGAGTGTATTGGTGATACTCACGGCGAGTACTCCACGGCTAAATTGCGTCGAGCGTTGGGGTGAGCTACCCTGTTGGGCAGAAGCGTACCCCGATGTTGTGTGTGAGTGTTTAGTGTGGCAAATCATCAGACGGATAAATATATATGCGAAAAAGGCGCTCTAGTAATGAAGAAAAAAGATGAATTTGGTTTGGTTTTTATCAGTTAAAGTGAGGCTGACAGCACCAGTCACTAGTTAGGGCTGGTAGAGTAATCCGGTGTAGGGACTTGACTAGGAAGAGGTATAAGGTAGCTGGGTAAAAAGAACAACCAGGCCAGTATTACTGCATACTTAGACTTAGTAGGCGCTTAGGTCATACAGTGATTTGAAGAAAAAGGGGCTAAATTTGGTTTGTTTTCTGCCAGTCCGAGAGCAATAGTCGCTAGATATAGTGGATAGGGTAATCCAATGTAGGGGCTAGATTAGTGCGAGGTGTAAGTTGGCTGGAGAAAAAAGGAAAAAAGAAAAACAACCAGGTCAGTAACACTGCATATATAGACCAACTGGGCGTTTAAGTCCTACGTTGGCTTAAAGAGAGTTAAGAGAATAGGAAGAAATGATTACAGGATCCTTTGCCCACTAACTGTAACGCCGCTAAACTCAAACGCGCATTTGACCCAATTCATAGAGGGCGTCAGCGGGTAGTTGGGTAATTAGTAAGGCCGCATTAGTTTCACAGGTGAGGAATTCGTCTACGGACTGAGAAGAAGTATGATGATGCGTGGTGCTTTGCAGATGCTCAGGAAGACTGTTTCAGAAGTGAGCGTAATAAACTAGAAAGAAGTAGTAGCACAGGTTTGTACGAGCTGGGGGACACACTAAGAAGTTGCAGGAGATACGGAGCCTGCAGAGAGGTTGTGAGTTTATATTTGGTCTAGCCTCTGCCATAAGGGCGTTTTTGCGCAGCAGACGGTGTAGGAGAGTTAGATTCAATTTTAACCGTCTGAGCCATCGTGATTCGAGGCCTAGTATTTGACAGCGGGGGCGGTAAGAGAGGGCAGGTATGACCGAGGGAACAGCTTTTTCGTGAATTAGCGTTGGACGTATTCAATTGCGAGCCTGCTGCTTCGGGTATGAAGAAAGGCGAACGCGGGACAGAATTCCACGATAGGTCTCACGCATAGCTTAAAAATTGCAACCATTGCGTCTGAAAGATGACAGGAGTGCAGTATTAAAAAACTGAGCCTGTGTGCTTTTGGCAACATGAAACTGCGCCTGGTGGGAAAAGCTAAAAGTGCAGGGGTATCCAAGGCCGAGATCTTTGATCTCCGTGGAATTAATGATAAGATTTCCATTAATTGCGAAAGCGTCGGCCGAGAAAGAGCAGCGGCAGGAAGTTATACAGGATTTTGTCGAGGAAAAGCTTGGGCCGGGGTCGCTTGACCAGCGAATCGGTGAACCCGAGTCTCGCTTAATCTGGTGGAAGGCAAGGGCTTGCGCAGAAGGGGATGTCTAAGTGATTTTTATATTGTTCGCAAAGAGAAAGTTCCCACAATGTGATATGGCGCCGAAGACGTCACTGATGTACAGTAAGAAAAGGACGGGGTCTAGCACGCTTCCACGGATGACTCCACTAGCGATCGACGGTAAAAATGATTGTCCCCGATTTGTGCTATTTTTGTCCTGTATGATAAGTAGGAGGCGAACCCCTGAAATAAATTCCCAGTGATGCCAGTGGTACTAAGGTTGTGTAGCAGGGAGGTATGGGGACCTGGTCAAAGGCTTTTTGGATGTCCCAGTAGGCTGTTACAACGGAGTATACAGCGTCGTAGGCTTCTGTGACGGTCTCAGAGAGGTGCAAATGGCAGCCAACAACGGATCTCTGAGATAGAAATCCGTACTGTTTGTCATCTATGGTGGGTGAAGCTAGGAGAAACCTGAACACGTGTAGCAGCTACACTACAGAGATGGCACGTTTCCTCGTCCGGACCTTCATCCTATGACTCTCGAGAGTTTTCTACAAACTATAAATAGCTTTTTAACCAACCATAGTTTTTGCATCAAGTTTATTATATACATAGTGCAACTCACCGCTGTAAACTACTCTCAACAATAGTAAATGCTTTCATCAGTGCATGTACTTCCCGAATTAACTTATGACAGTCACGAAATGTGCACTAATACTGATCTTGTCCTCGTATTTCCATCATTGCAAGTTCACCGCGCATCTTATTCGGTAACCCTCTTCTCTGACTGTCTTCTGGCTTGTCCGATCTTGATTCGCACATCAAATTGGAGTCAAGCTGCTTGTGGTTCCGCACCACTCAATAGATTCTCTGTCGATCTCCTTGGCCAACAGGACACTCGGCAACTGAAATGCGCACAACTTACTGAGATATTTCAATCACATCATCTGTTTTTTGTTTTCCTGGAAAACGAGGTATAACCCCGCAGTGATAGTGCGTCATTGCCATAACCAACCAGAAGGCACGGACAAACAAACATAAGTGGTACCATACACTGCATCCTCCACTACTTGAATACATACTGATTGATGTCCCAGATTTGGTCCCACGGAGGCGCATTTTTCATTTTAATCAGCGAAATCCAACCGTGGGGTTTCGCACTTCCTGGGTTCGTCCAGGTTTTGAATTTGTCAGCTTCACAGGTTCATTAAATTTCTTGGTGGAGATACCGAGTATAACAGAGTAACCGCAGTTCACCTACCTAAAGCACGATTTAACTAGCCCTTCTGCAGAAATGGAACCGGCGAGTTTATCTCGTTTCTATTTGTTCCACAACTTTGGAAAATATATTCGTGAGGAATCATGAAGGGAGATACGCTCACGGCAACAACGAATGTGTATAGTCGCAGGTACAAGCCTGCACAGCAATAATGCTGCATCCTCCAGGATATGCAATGTTTATTATGACAAATCCTTAGGGACCTGTGCAATGGATACGGGGAGAATGAAGTGTTCTGTAGCAGGTCGCAGCTAAGCCTTTCGATGAGGAAATGATGCTGGGCGGTATTTTGGAGGCTTGACTGCCTGTAGAACAAAAACGTTTAGTTTTCAACTGATTCGATACCTGAGGAATAAGTCCATGTACTGGCAGCAAATTGTCAGCTCAAGGCCTAAAAGAAGTACGCGTGAAATTTGAGAGGTTTGGTAGAACAGGACAGCGAAATGCGGTTTTGTCGCTTCAAATGCCCTCGGTGGTTTAAACTGCTCCCTGCTGGCACCAAGGGACACTGAGCGCCCAATTTTCACGGATTTCAGGGGTACCCGAGTCAAGCAAAATGAAAGGCATTTTTATTGGACACTTTGGAAAATAACGTAGACGGTGACCTTGCTTGTGCCCCAGAAATCCCATTTATCCGGTATGCACAACATTTTATACACCTGGAACTTGTGAACGAACGACCTTCCTTCCTCTTGAGTCGGGAAAAATATCTAGTTGTATCAGCACGCAGGAGTGCGTAGGAGTGCTCACCAAGAGGATCTTAAACTATTAGCAATTCAGGGGAATACAAAGCTTTCACCTGCCCAAGATTTTAGCTAACCGTGAAACTTCTGAATCATGGCTACACTAAGTGAAAGGCCGGTATGGTTAAAAGACAGAAGTGACAGTGGTGTGAGAAAGTGCTAGCTTCTTCCGCGGCGGATGCCCCAAAAATCTTTGAACTCCCGCCTAATCAGATGAACATATCTCTTTTTCTGGACGATGTGTTTAGAATTCCAGTGAAAAATAGGAAAAGCTGAGGGCAAGGTAACTCAAGAGGTAACCTGTATCACCGTCCTCAAGGACTGAAAGCTAAGAGAAATTTGGCCTGAATCTGTAATGCTGATGAGCGAGTTTCCCCAAAGTTTTGGAGAGAGTTATTATCAAAGTGACGGGAGCGCAGCGAATCCAGTAAATTTGTCTACGATTTTTTGGTCGGATTCATTTACAAACCGCTGCTTTGTGCCAAAAAAAGCTAAAATAGGGCTTACCCTCATGAAGGCAAACAGCGGCGGTAAGCGATGTAAAGGAAGAAGCTTGGCAGTATCCAGAATAATCCAGAAAAATCTTTAGTCTAAAGTGGCGAAGGAGCTCATCAGAAACAAAAGTAAGCGCCGCTCTTGTGTTCATCGTTGATAGTTGGCTAGGCAGAATGGGTTTTGAAGAGGTAGGGGAAGCAATAACAAAACATCGCTCAATAAAATGTGACAGACGCATCTGATTTATTGAAAACAAAACGATTCCATATATAAATTATTTGGCATGGCGTTCCGTCAGGTAACACATCATCGGCTGTTGATGTTTAAGTGAACACGGTCGGCGAGACACCCGTTCACACATCTAGGCAATTCCGGTTGAAAATCCAATACTGTCTAGCGGGACCCAGTTAGTTTGATTGCCTAACCAAGTCAATCTCACCATTCACTTATGTTGGTAGGGTTTTTTATATACTGCAGTACGTTTTCTTGATGACACACACTACTCATAAGGCTTCTGACAATATACGGGCCACATCACATAAGCGCATCCACCACTGATACTTCGAAAACCGCAAAAATCTCCATTATGTCTGCGAACTGGACGAGTACCAGCGGTTACTGGAAGAATTGACTGGTATTATTGAACCTTCGATAGCACAACCCAGAAACGCCGCCCTCCTCGCTTTTCCCGAGGGGGGAAGTGTATCTTGGAGGACAAAGTAATATGAAGGCTAAGATAACCAGCTGCTCAAGCTGCCTATTTTGTCACCCATCACACTACCTGAACAGGGTACCCCATGGACGGTGACCAATATAAATACAATTCCCCAGATCGCACGGCAAACGACGGATACTAACGTTGTATTTATGGCGGTGTTAATGGCCGGCGCCTGTTTTCAACAGACCTTCATATTCCACGTCCACTGCAACGCGTTTTGTTTCGACGCTTACACTTAAATAACCACATTTGGCACGAACTTTTTCGCCACTTACAGGCTCTCCAGTGTCAGAAGTAATGGTGCCGTGTGAAAAGAAACACAAAATGTTACTACTCGGGCGTTACTTACGTGAATGGAGTCGGTTCCACACTGTCTATTGAACGTTGGGGTATATGTCACCCAAGGTCGCTCCTGTCGGATCACGCACACTCAATGTTCCCAATGGGCGTCACGAAGACCGCGCAACCACATACAGAAACAAAAGGCCCACGAGAAGCGGCTTCTGCTCGTTGAATTTTAATTTCCAGAGCCAAAATATCCCGATGAACGCTGTTTCCTTACATTGAAAGGCGACCATGACCATCGTTTTCCGACACGGTGTAGTGGTGTGGCTACCCAATAAGTTAGTCATCGTTTTCACGGTGTAGTGGTGTGGCTACCCAATAAGTTAGTTTACCAGGAGTGTGTGGCAAAGAAATAAAAATGATTACGCTAGGTTGGTTGGACAAAAATAAAGAGACCGGAGGGAACAGACTCACTAACAATTGTTCTCTTTAAAATAGTT